>NC_058122.1:7257500-7535000 GCF_914725855.1 Thunnus albacares | reverse complement strand
ATGTGATTCGTCTGGCCTAAGCTGGCTCCTTCCGTGGCCCTTTGCCCATCTGACGGTTCCATCCGTGTGAAGTCACTCAGCCTGTTGGGCCAACTCGTTTATTGTAGCGGCTTGCTATCTGTGAGGTGGTGAGTCACCGGCTAACCACAGTGCTAGACACTAGGCTACGCCACACTAGCAGGGCTACAAGCAGGCCTTTGTGTCGTTAGATAAGCCTCAGCTGTCAGAAAGCCTCAGCATTCTTCCATGGCAAAAAGATTGTCCGTCTGTCTGTCTCCTGCCGCCCACTTCAGCACTGCTGCTGCTCAATGTCCGTCCTATCTTCACCAACTCTACTCTGTTTCCCACACTCCCTCTTCTCTCTTCTTTGCTGGCTCATTCATCCTGGACAATAATGACATTGAGATTGACATTGCCTTTCATTTGCATTTTGAACTCATCTTACTTCTTGCGTCCTTACTTTTTATGGCGTATTGAATATTCCTGTGATTCAAATGCTGGATGAATGCAAGCCAAACTTGTCCTACTCAAAACTTGTTC
Source organism: Thunnus albacares (assembly GCF_914725855.1). Lineage (NCBI taxonomy): Eukaryota > Metazoa > Chordata > Actinopteri > Scombriformes > Scombridae > Thunnus > Thunnus albacares. The sequence goes on along the minus strand of NC_058122.1, from coordinate 7,534,460 downwards.
TTTTTTCTAACATGGATCTGCTGCAGGGTAACAGGTAAAGCAGCACAGAAGAAGCAGACAAAAAATGCTCAATTATGCTCATTCTCATATCCCTGTAGACGAGAGAGTTATTTTTAGTGAAGGGTTTAAAATACTGCTCCCTCCATTCATTTTATATGTTTGAATTAAAGTCACATGTGGTCTCGTTTTTGCAGGACATTGGGCTCTGATGTAGTCTGTTGCCTGATTATAATTGGGCTTCTTTGACATTCTGTTTGCTTTTCATGTCACCATGATTTGAAGAATTAACTCTCCACTCTTACACTTATGTGTGCTGAATATAGAATGCCACTTATTCATGCTGCATTGTTAAAGCACTGCGGCATAACTTTGAATCCACTGGCCACCCTTCTCTAAAATTCAATGAGCAAGAATAGCCAACTTATTAAAGCTTGAGAAAAGCAGAAGGTGTCCTGTTGTCGATGTGATTTGAAACCATGCATCTCAGAGTATCGATCATCATATTTCAAAAGCCTAGTCTGATGTATTAGTTAGCTTTGTTGTGAAATAAGTGGAGCAGAGTGCTATTAAGGGAATGGTCAAGGTCTCCTGTACTCAACACAGATCAATGGCACCGAGGCTTTGCCTCTGCACCCAGAGTGCCCTCTCCTCTGCAGTGGAGAACGGTCTATCCACAAAGGCACGCTGCCTGACTGATCAGATATAGCAGATGGGGTCGGCTGTTGTGTCTGCTGTTGCCTGTGCGTTGCTCAGCTGTTACTAGGCCACAGCCTCCCCTCCCCTGGATCTGATTTCACAGTGGAAATATCACCTTCTATTTCCTGGACCAGGCCAGCCACAGTGGTTTGGCAGGCGGTGTTGAGTTAGTCGTATGGTCTGTTAGCTGGCAACAGTGGTGGTAAATGTTCTTAATTTTGCATTGATCATGCTTTAGTACTGCAACATTTTTCACAATAACTCCTGGTGGGGAAGCAGTAGCAGTGCAGCAACAAGCACGCAAAATGTTTCTTTTATGATTTTGAGGTATTTTTGTTTGGTAATAATAAGGGACATCTAACTTTGCCCCAAATAAAAATCACAGTCAAATGCAACCACTGTTGTTATTTTTAGAGATCAGATTACATTTCAGTTTATAAAAAAACATGCATATTGAAGAGACATGATGCAGCAAATTACAGTGCACCCTTGTGGCCTTTAGCTGGCTGGGACAGTCCTCACAAACAGTCCAGGTATCTCTCTGCAGCCTCGCCAGCTGTCTCACTGCTGCATGTCGCACAATTGAAGAGAACAGAACAGACCCCCTATTTATAACAGCTGCAATTTTCAGATAAGGGGGAATTAATTTTTCATTAGCCTCGAAAAGGAGAGTGGAGAGTTAGAATTTCAGCTGTGTCTCTCTATCTGAGCTCTCCTCCCCTCAGGTGGGGAGCAATTTACTGGAAGGCTGAGAACACGGTGTTTGTTACGCCTCTGCTTCTCCTCTGGATTGGACCTCAGGGAGCCCGGTCAGCCGGATTATTGCTCCACTCTTCATCTCTCTCTCGCCTTCCTCACCTTCTTTTCCTACCCCTTTCTGCTTTTTTTTGTCTGTATCATCAGCAGTACAGAGCATTGGTTGCTCAGTGCTGACTGAGGGCCCTAACTGAGCTATTACATAACAACTACAGTATGCTGTCTGCTCTCTGGGGCCCCTTCATCAACCTAGAGCTGATGAGTCACTCTTGCCACAGTGCCTCACTCAGCCTTGAATGTAGTCTTAATTGTGATGCAGATGTCATGATGTGTGGTGGTTTGATATGAAAAGATGACTCTAGAACATTCCTGTATTTTTTTTTGTTGTTTTTTTTAATATTACATCTTTGATTTTTGGCAGTACTGTATTACAATTTGCGGGTATGATGCCATTTAATTGCAGAGGGAGTAAAACAATAAATAGCTCTTGAAACAATTAAAGCTCTTTAAAACGTAGGCTCATTCGTTACAGACTGTAGTCAGTAGAGAACGTGTCTTTTTATGAACTCCAAGGGCCATGCTGGCAGTAACATAGAGGAGGCTATTCCAGAGGAATTTCATCTTCATCACAAAACTTTTCACTGATCTTGCTTCTCATTTTCTTCTCCTATTCTCCTGTTTTTGTAGTTTTGTTATGCAAGTGTCTATTGAAGAAATGTAACTGTAGAGTGTACATATGGTCCCAGAGGGAGACAGAAACAAACAAACACGTCTGTCACTCTGATCTTGAAGTCAGTAGTGAGCTAGCTGCCTCTGATCAGCCTGACTGCTTTCTAAACTCCATCATTGTATGTGATATGTGCCCTTTTGTAGGGGTCCACATGTGTTTGTATGACTTATCTTTGCTTACTGCTTGCTTTTGATTTTGTTTGTTGTGTAACTTGTGCCCATCAGCCCTTTTCTCTCACTCTTGAGCCTCAAGCTTGTTTTCATTATCTGTTAATCTATTGACATTTTTGATGATTTATTAATTACTAATTAACCAATTGACTTCCCATTTTAGCACTGCAGTACTTCAGTTTTGTTATTACTGTACTCTCTTTCACTCCTCTTGAAGATGTAAGGTCCATATATAACTGTAGTTAAGGTTTACATTCAGTAGGTACATACTGTATGTGAGTAACTAGTGAAATAAATAAGGTTGGGCATCTGTGTGGGCCTCTAGGATTAGCCTAATATGCCAGTAATGAAAGTCGGACTACTGTTAAGCAGTTCCCAGCTCTTTCTCTGTGTCATCTGTAGGGGGAATGCAAAGCCCCTATAGCATCTGCAGAATGAGAGAGAGGCAATGCCCCACCAGGGCCTCTCACTCATTCCTGGCTGCCATGCTGCCTGGTCGATTCAGCCTACAGCATAGCTGAGAAGTGTTCATACCACACACACTCTCTGGGGAGAGATATCCAGGCTAATTACACAGCTGAATGCAACACCATAAGTCACAAAGTAGGCTAAATGTTTGCAGCACAAGCTATTTGGTTCAACATGAACCTTAATAATATCCATAGACTCTTTATTGACATTGTGTAATGCTGCTGTAGATTTGAACTCTCTCATTAGAACTCACAAGAAACAAGAGTCTGTTCAATGTTTCATTTAGTCACCCTCAGTCTGCCCTGTTTCTATCACTGTGTTGGATGCCCACCATGATGATGTAAGCTCCTTAAATGTGGGTAATGACTGCTCTTGCTGCACTGATACAATACAGACCAGATGATCTAAAAGTTAGAAAATTATAAACCTGGATGTGCTTTTTTAAATTTAAAAGTCATTGATTTTTTTTATATAGTATTCTGTTTATATTAACTTCAAATGCTGGCGAATGAGTTAATCCTGCCTCTTTCAATGTGGGTTTGAAAAACCCAGGTTGAATGTCATAGTAATATGTTTTATACTTTTTTGAAAATATAGTGTCTGCAGGCTCTCTTTATTGCTTACTGTCTATTCATTTCCCATGGTTGTCTGTTTGTATCTTTAATTACAGACATACTCTGGCCTATTCTGTGTGGTCATCAACCCCTACAAGAACCTGCCCATCTATTCAGAGAACATCATTGAGATGTACAGAGGGAAGAAGAGGCACGAGATGCCTCCACACATCTATGCCATCTCTGAGTCAGCATACCGCTGCATGCTTCAAGGTATGACAGGCAGTCACTTTCCTCCTTTTATCTTGCTTTTATGAAGCTCCTAACTATCAGTATTAATCTTCATTGACAAGTGTAATAAAATTTGATGATATTTCATGTTTGTCTGTAGTGTGAATTTTATTGTTTCACAACGCTACTTGATGGAATTGTAGAATTAAAAACAATAATTTCCAGTGAGATACTAACACTTATGGGGAAAGGGACATAAGCCATTTCTTAGTTTATTAGGATATTTTGTCTTTTGATTGGCAAGAAAAATTGTGGTATTGGTATTGTTAGGTGCAGTTAAGCTGGAAACTGAGGCGGGTTGTTTGCGTTTTGGTCTCTCCTGGCTGAGAGTTTAGCTCATTTGCAGGCAGCATGGGGTTTGGCTACATAGTCCAGGAGATTAGTGTGTGAAGAAAGTGTGTAAAGTGTGTGAAAGGTCACAAGGTCAGAGAGGATGTGACATCACTGATCATGTCTGAGAGGAAGATTAACTGTCTGGCAGGTTTTTCAGCTGTATCACCAGTGTCATGTGGTTATTTGGTAATTGAATAGTAATAAGAGGCTGTTCAATACTGCCCCCAACGCTGTAAATGCTGGGCAAAGGATTTAGTATTGAAGTGTTAAGTTGCATTGTTCATAGTAAGCTTGTTCTTAATATTATTGGTACAAGTGGTATGCTACACTCATGTAACTTGCCCAGTGTTTCTCCAAACCATGTATTGATTTGTTTTTTAAACCACTGTAACCCTTTTTCAATTTCAAATTCATACACCGGTACATATCTTTGAATGTCATTCTTTAAGAAGATAGATTTGTGTAGCTGTCCTTATTTTTAATTTTCTCACTTAGATGTAGCCTTTAAAGGCTTATACTCTTATACTTAATTTTTTCATTTTGAAAACCAAATGATAATTCATTTCTATAGTCTCCATTCGTTTTGTTCAGTATATCAACATATCCTGCCAGCAGTGAAGTGAACGACAGCCTCTGTGTTTCACATGAGAGCAACATGCTGCAAGTGGCATGGGTAGGATCTCTAAGCTCCTAAAAGCGTGGGTGGTGAGAGGCCTTCCTGCTAGAGCTGATGCCCTGTGACAGAGGGATTTGTAGATAAAATGAGGGAGAGAGAACAAGAGAGTGAGACTGATGAGGAGGCAAAGAGAGAGAGAGCAGGTTCAACCAGCATCAGTCTTCAGGTTGTCATTAACTACTTAACCTCCTGCACTGATCCTGTAGAACAGTCTTCATCCTGCACACACACTGCTAAGCTCGTCCTCATTTTGAGATAAAGCTGTTGCACGCTCAAACCCCTTAGCATGTTCACGGAGAAGCCGGGGCTCATGTTTATTACAAGTCCATGTCAAGTCATCCACCCTAATTAATGTTTGTGAAATAAAGCATGGTATATTTGAGAAGAGCTGTGTGACTTGTTTTGATGGACTTGTATTAAAGTTCACACTTGCCTGTAGTAAAGACCCACAAGACACAGGACTGTGACCCACTTTGGGTACTGACTAATTGTTTTTGAATCTCTGATGTAGAAGAACCGCTGTGATAAGCAGAAGCTTTATCAGAGTCTATCAGTGTTTAGACAGCTTTAGCCTCGATGCTGTGTGCCATCACTGTCAAACCGTGGAACAGCAGCATTAGTTTCTCCCTTTTGTTTCTCCTGAATGCTGTTTCACATCTGAGATATTTTAATCTTTAAATAACATGTTTGCCTATGTTTCCCTTGCCTTTTATTTTTCATTTGTCTCAACACTCTTCATCCTTAATGTGTCCTTGTCACACATTGTCTGATTGACCTCCACAGCTGCTCTTGTAAAGCTTGAGGATTTGTGTGTCTGACTGATGTGCTTTAGGCTCTCTGTCATTACATGCCCTCATACTGCTCTCTGGTCCCTGGACTCAGCAGGCTGCATCTCCAAACAGCTGAGACCTTTACTGGAGCTCTGGGGTGAGCAGGGCCAGAACATGGACCACATATCATAGTGCGTCAGTGCTCAAAGTTTGATTCAGGACTTTTAAAGGGACAGTTCACCCCAAAATCAAAAATACATGTTTTTCCTCTTACCTGTTGTGCTATTTATTCATCTAGATTGTTTTGGTATTTTTTTGGTGCTTTGAGCACCACAAGCCGAGTGCCACCCAGTTCCATTGTATTCAAGAGAAGGCAGGCCAATATCTCCAAAACTCTGCAACTCACACCAAAACGATCTAAATGGATAAGTAGCACTACAGGTAAGAGGAAAAATATGTATCTTTGATTTTGGGATGAACTGTCCATTTAAGTGTAGATTGGAGCTGTGAAGTTCATATTCAAGTTCACAGTTGATATGTTGCCCAAATCTTCTAAAGTCACATCATTCATTTCCTCCTGTTTGTATCTCTTTTGTTGCATTTACCATCTGTTCCCCGCTCCAAATATAGCTTTACTCAGAACCACAGATACACAAAGAATCACACAGACACTCCTCCCATCCTTTTATCACCATGCGAGATGTTTGTCTCGATATGGGACACCTCTCTTGTGCCACCATTCTTGTCTCTGACCCCCTTTTTCTCTGCATGAGGTGTTTATTCTCTCAGGCCGCTGTCCCTCACAAGGGCTGGGGCAGTGGAATGAGGTCATTGCTGTCCCAGCTTTCCATACCATGCTGTGCTAAATTCTACAAGCTGAGTCATCATCAAGCTGTCACAGTCGTAACAGCAGCCCAGTACCCACTGTCAGGCTCCTATGAGCAGGAGGGCATCACCATGGATACCTGTGTGTGTATCTGTGTGTGTATGCATGCGACCAAAATAACCTTTGCCTGGGATCTCAAATAGAGGTGTCACTTAGTGAGCGACAGTATTTTCGATGACAGGAAAGAGGGACTTTTGTGTGTGTTATCGACTGAATCTCCTTCAGTCTGTTGAATATGGCGACTGTCTTGTTCAGGATGAGAAAAGCTGTGCCTTTTAATGCTCCAAAGCTATTGCAAAGTATTTAGGATCTCCCACTGTTTTATAATTGCTTTCTTTCTTCTCTCAGTGACTAGAGCAACTGCCCTCTCTCATTTCCACCCTTTTCTCTGCTTCACTTACTAGTTTGCTCAGTCTTCTCCTTTCTTTTTTCTTTCAGCCAGAATGTTCTGGCTTGGAAGACACTGAAGAGGAAAATTCCCCACATCCTTCAAGGCATTTTGGTCGCCTTTCACTTAACATGAAAAATACAACCGCAGCTCTGCTGGAAGCTTTGTGGTGGCTCAGTTTGCTTTGTTCCTTCCTTCTCCTCCTTTGATCAGGAAACACAGGAGGACGAGTTTGTGGAATGTCCACTTTCTCATCACTCCTCCACGTCAGGATATAGCCAGGGTTGCCATGGTTTGGCCTCTGTTTAACGGACAACGTTGTGTCCCCGTTTTCTCTTATTTCACATCTCAACCAGTCAGAAAAACAAGACTTAGTCTCTGGCAGGTTTCCAGGTTCCCTGTGTCTGTGCATTTGTGTATTCAACAGTTTTCATTCATTTTTTTCTCCCCTCACCTCATTAGTTAGTTGTCTGTCACTCATACTGCTGTTATGCAGGGAGACAGATATGGAAACTGATAACTGCGTGGTACAGTAATGTTACTGCAGCCCAGTTTACTCAAGGGACCACAAGGTTGGTCACATGGATGGTCATTATTTTCTCTGGTAAATACCACGGATGGCTCTGCATCTATGGTACCACCTAACTTGTACAGGAGTACACCCCTCTTTGAAAAACATCAAACATGTTAATATGCAGACATGCATGTGTGTATGCTTTTCCAAGGCAAGGGAGCATTAAATTGACAGAATTTGGTTTGCAGCTTGGCAAAGAGATTAGACATGCACAAGCTACAGTGGGATTTCTTTAGATTCTTATGTAGTGCCAGTCTTGTAACTCCGATGCATGTCAAGGTTATGGCTGCATTCTGAAACATATGTAATGAGGTGGAATCATTTGAATGTGGGATCATCTTTGGGGCAACACAGATGGCACTGAGGGCATGACACATTCAGAAATGGCTCAACAAAGAAAAAGCAAAACCACTGCCTGTTTCCTTCTATTAAAGAAGTGTTTGGACAGCAGATTTTTTTGACATTGCCTCCAAAGTGCTGTATATATCAGGTATGTGGTTGTTAGAAGTGTGAGAAGGATGAATGACAAGGTTTGCTGGCAGTATTTCTACATTCTAGTCACACAGAAAACATGAACTACCAGATGTTTCAGGTTTAAAGCATGAAACTAAGCTCTCACCAACATCTTCATGTTGCAGCATTGCTTATTTGTGTGAGACATCAGGCTGGAGCTGCAAGAAAGAGACACCAACGCTGGCAGTGTACTCCAAACCAAACTAAAATGTGTGTACTTACACAAGCAAAACAGTGGGTTTATGATTAGAAGGAGGGATAACATTTGGCTTTGATTGTTGCAGCGTGTGCAAGCTGGCCACCCCTCAATACACTGATATCTTTAACTGGTCAACAGTGTCATGTTATTAGTTACTCGCTGCAGTATTTTCTGTATATAGTAGTTAGACTTAAAAGTTTTGGATTGTTGAGCTTTTGAGGTACAAACTGCATTTGTTCCCACTGTAACTTGCAAAGTCCTTCATCTGATGTGGACACGATTTAACAAGACCCGTAGTTGCAGTTAATATACTACTACTGTCATTTCCTTGCAGTGCTGTATTCAACAGCAGTCTGGGAACACAATATATACTGCTGGCCTCCATTTAACCCTTTTGAAAGGAGTACTCTCTTTACAAGTGGAGAGACAGACAGAATACTGCAGTATTGGGAACTATGTCTCTAACTGTATTGTTTTTTTTAACAATAGCAGAAGTAGTGTTTAATGGTTGTAAAATTACATAATTTAAGTGTTAAAAAATGTTAAAAATAGATCCTCAAATAAGGTAATACAGAGAGTTGCATCCCATATATTGTTTCCATTAACAATCATGAGTCCTGCTTTGCATGAGCTTCAGGTATTCCTAGATATGAAATTTCTCTTATCCAGCAGAGCGGAGAAGGGGATATAGGAGGTAACACAACAGTCAGAGGAGTGGAAAATGTCTTGCAACGCAGAAACGAGAGGGAGGACCATGCTGTGAGAGATGGGGGGGAGAAAGGAGGGATTGTTGAAGACCTTAATTTTGAAGGGGATAGTGGGAAAGGTCTGAGCAAGGATACAAGAGGGGCACACTGGAAACCCCCACAGACACTATCAACAGGTTTGGTAGTGGAGATTTAAGCATAAAGAGGAGAAGATAGAAAGGAAAGAGGGCAAAGAAAAAGACTGAAAAGAAGAAAAAGAGGGGATAGGAGTCATGCAAAAGCAAGAGGGGGCAGAAGGGACAGAGTTATAGGGGAAACAGAGCAGAGGGTACAGGGGAAAGGCAGAGGGGGTGGCCAGCATTGTGCCTCACAATAGGGGCTTTGTGCAGTTTGAAGGGGGCTGGGACCAGAGTGCTGTGTATGTGTGTGTGTGTGTGTGGGTACAGACAGGGAGGCCTGAAGCTACACAGCTCTTCCCTGGGAAATGAGGCCTCTTGTTGGGGCAGTGAGGGCCTTGAGAGAAGGGCTGGTGGAGGGCACACCCAGGGCCTGAGTGACAAGACAGGTGTGGAGGGTCAATGCTAGTAAGGAGTGTGTGTGTTCAAAAGGACTGTCTGTACTCAGTACATGTTCAAGAGATGACTTTCAGACAAATGGGGAAGCCTGTTTAAACATCATGCATGCATGAGTGTACTGCAAACACATTCTGTCTTACCGTCTTTTAATGACAGACAGCTGTGGAGTTCATACAGGATAAAATCAGATTTCTGTTAGGGGGTCATAGAACAGTTCTGATTTATGGTTATGTTTCCCCTACATGTACACATGCAGACACTTTTCCTACCTAACCTGGACAGGGTAATGTTTGGGAGCGCTGTTCTGTGTCAGTCGTCACAGACATATATAAGTATGTGACTGTGTCATGGAAAGAAACCTGGATCTTGGCTTTCTTTATCTTCAGATGACATTTTTAGACATGATGGGCTGATGAATTTCAGGCTAAAATAACAGAATAACTATGAAAGTTGAGAAGACTTTATGTATTCCACCTGCTTACCTCTTGTGCATCAGTTATTTAGCAAATGAATCCACTGATATATAAACAAATCTGTTTAACTGTAGCCTGTTTGTGCAATTGCTGGTTGTCAATACTCTCAGCTGCCATGTCTTGACCTATTGTGGTAGATGTTTGTGTGAGTATCAGAGACAGTCATATAACTGAGAGAGGTTGTGTGGAGATGATTTATGATAGAGGCACTGTCATGTATTGCCCTCATTCTTGGATAGCGTTGTCATGAGAGACACATAGCATTGATACCAGTAGCCTCAGCACGACATATAGTGTTACCTGACTGGTGCTCTCACTGCCCTCTCACTGACACCCATAACCTTACAACCCACTGCAGGCCAGGGAGAAAAGCAGATACTGTAGCTGCCCGACTGTCTGGCTGCTGTTACTCGGTTTAATGAGCTACTGATGACATCTGTGCATGTGTATTAATCTGAACTCATTCACAAAAGTCTGGCCTTCATCCAAGACTGCAAATCATATCACTTTTTTAAATTTTCATGGCAATTTTACATTTAAGCTGGCTGTATATTCAGACTTGCTTGTTGGATGGTGGAAATGCCCATTAAATCCCCCTCCCCCTGCACCTTTCCGAGGGTGGATAAGGTTGGTGTTGTGCACAGCGGTTTCTGTAACTTTCCGAAACAGACAAGACGACATTCACACCCACTTCATGCAGTGATTGGCCAGCTGTGCGGAGGTGAGAAAGGAGTCAGGGTTTCCACATACCTCTCTAGCTCTTCTTTTACCTTCACAACTATTAGACACAACTATTGATATCACTTTTCATATTCATATTAATATACAAGTGCAACACTATGACTGCTCTCTCTCTTTGACTGTCGGCTTTTCATTCCGCCTTTAAGTGAAGCTGTTCGTAACAACTATAAACACATCTTCTGAGCGACCATAAATAAAGCTTTATTCTTTATATATTCTTGAATATTTGTTACACCTCTACTTGTCACTGCTGCAGTGACCTAGATTCATTTGTATGTGTCATACTAACTAAATGCTTTTACAACCTTTTACCCTTGTCAGATTTTCAGATTTAGCGTATTATTTTTTTGTTATTTCACTGATTCCATCAGATTCTGTCATACACTGCAACACAGTTTCCCTTCTGTAGCGGAACCCCTGCTCCCCCTTGTGTGTCTGGATTCCTGTGGGGCTGCAGAGCTTAGCACTGTGATATTAGAGGTGCCAGCATAAACACACACGCACACACATACACACGAAAACAGCCTTGTCCTGTTGGATTATGGCAGGCCTAGCCATCACAAAGAACCACAGTGGACCAAACAAGCCACCCGTCGGCTGCCATCTGCAATCGATTACATTGCCAAATACTTTCTGCCATATCTTCCACAACTGCTTTCTCTCCCCTTTCATTGCCCTAAAGGCAACACCCAACAACACAAGGCTAATTTTACACTCTCTGTAATATTGCATGCTGTTGTGCAATACCCTATTAGCATAAACAAAACTGTACATGTGTGAGACTTATAGTTCAAAATGCAGCTTGAGATATCCAAAATCTTGGAGGTATTTTAAGGGTTAACAGTGGGCCAGAGAAATGTGTAAAATCTATCAGGGATCGCTAAGAAGCAATGAGACCCCTAATAGGTAATCCTTGTAGACAGTGACAGGCATGGACAATGGATGGACATGATGAGTTTTGACAGTAGCAGGCGATTTGGGAGTCGTCCATGATGCGTCAAACTAGATATATAGATTGTGGGGTTTTGTGGGTCTGCTGGGCTCACGTACAGGAACAGAGTCAACTTATTACTATTGTTTTTGGACAGAATTCTGAATTTCTCCTTTGATGAACTTCACCCACAGAGAAAGTGTGCAATTATAGCAGCAGAGGTGTTCATTAAAAGTAACCAAATGTAATAAAAATGTGTAAAATCATGAAGGAAAATACAGGCTCTTATGTTGTTAGGAAAATGTTTCTGTATGATGGTGTTGATGAGTTAGATAGGTAATGGCAACATATTTGCGTTTCTCTGGAGCAATTATTGTTCATGACTGGAATGTGATTGAAGCTTTTTTAGCCAGGCTAATAAACAATGGTCTGAGCAGTGACAGAAGCAGGGAATACATCCCACCCCTCTTCGCTCTTGTGGGAAATGAAAACATGAGAGTGTCTGTGTGTTTCTGCGTTCTGCTATTTTGACGCTGCTGATACTTTGTCTGGCATGACCCCTGTGCTCAGTGAACCAAAAGGTGGATTACATCTCACTGTTGCCATGTATTTTTCTTTGCCATGTGATGCTCCATGTGTTAGTATGTGGATATTAACCAGTGACTGAGAGCTACAACATGCATAAGCTACAGGTAGGACAACTATTCAACCTGCCCAGTTTTCCAGCATTAAACTATTTCACTCCCACCCTCACCAGATGTGACAGCTCCACTCACTGAAGTTGAGCCATGGATTTCCATTTCACCGTCAACACTCTGCTATGCTGCCGTATAGCTGGCACATATCATCAGGGCAGCAGACATTAACTACAGTTAATTCAGAGGAATACACGTTTTAGAATTCAAAGAGTCTTCCAATTATCTTGAAGATGTTTACCACACCAGCCCAGCATCTCTCCATGAAAAACATGTGGGATATGATTCTCTTCTTCTCTCTCTCTCTCTCTCTCTCTCTCTCTCTCTCTCTCTCTCTATCACTTTATCTATCTCGATACCCCTCTTTTTCTCTCCCAGACTTTTCTCATTTCACCCCTGCGTCAGAAACATTTGAAAAATGTGCTTTGTGGGACTTAAAAAAGGAAAGACTCCAAAAGCCTGTCTAAATGCTCTCTGCGGAGTACAGCTCAGACATTATAACACAAGCCTTACAAGCCAAACACAAGCCCACAGGGCATGGAGATAAGAATCTGAAATTAACACGCAAGAGACCCTGCCTTCCATATGTTTGTGAAGCTATTCTTAAATATTTTAACAACTACTGTTTAACCTGTTACAGTCTATTCCTTTTACTAAAGTAAGCCATCATCAAGGTGATCATGAAACAGAGCAGAGAATTTATGTATCCCATATTTTACTTGATGGTGATTTTGAAAGTTATAAGCTTGTGATGTGCCATGTGGACGTGTTTGGTTGTTTGTATTGTCTCTCAACTCTTGTCTCCACTTTATTTCTGGGCATGTGCAATTAAAGTGGCTCCAGATGTGAAAAGCCAACCACCTAATAAAGAAAGGAAGAGCCAGTGATAGCACAGACCAAGACACAATGTCATTTTCTTTGGGGTTTAGTCAATTTTTCTTGGCTTTAAATGAACTGCAGCACATGTCCTCAAGTGGGCAGAGAAGCGAAGCTGAGGTTGTTTTATATGGATCAAGTAATGCAGTAAAATTTTGGTATGAAATCACACATCTAAAAAAATCTAAAACCATTTTATGCATGTCAAGTTGTTTTCTGTGGAGCCTGGGAGATGTCATGGAGGTTAAAAAAAACTCATTAGTCTGCACAATTTAATAATTTGTGCTCTTAAAGTGATAATTTTGTGCTCATTAACCTCTAATTTTGCCTTCTCTGATCTTGTAGAGGGCAGCAAAAGCCTTTCGAGAGCCAGATTACTAAACCGTGCATACAAAGTCGTTCTCCATGTCACCTCCAGGGCTCCTTAGTTTTCTCTTTTACTTTGATAAGAATGTTTAATCTACAGCACACTGACTGAGAGTCTCTACGGGGTTAAATGAGTATTGTTACAAAGAATCCTGACCATGACCGCTTGTGGGAAGATAAATCCTTCCCTTTTAGTTTATGACATCCCTGCAGTCATCTTCAATCCTGTGATCTATAATTCATATCTACAAACACAATTGAACAATAATGAATTGACAAGAATATAATTGTTAGTTGCAGTCCTGTCCTATCGTAATCCTGTAGTTAAGTCAAGTCAGTTTTATTTGTATAGCCCAATATCACAAATCACAAATTTGCCTTAGGGGGCTTTATAATCTGTACAGCAATACAACATCCTCTGTTCTTAGACCCTCAATTCAAATAAGGAAAAACTCTCTAAAAAAGGTTTTAGTTGTTGTTAAATTGATTAACCCTTTTATACCAGAAGCAGTGGAGTGTTGAACTGTATTAAACAAAGAGGTGTCCTGGTGGCCTTGTGGTTATAACATATAACTGCGTTGTTCCCACTTTGATTCCAGCTGTTGCATATCACACCCCTGTCTCGTTCTGCCTGTTTCCTTTCTGACTTGATATAAAAAATCCCAGGAAATACAGTAATCTGAAAAAAAACAGGAGAACTTAACATGCAGAGTTGTTCAAGAGAGGAAGCTCTAAGTGTGAATAATGAGAATAGCTTCCTCTCTGCCATTGTGTGTGTTGGATCTCTCTCGGCCCCTTACACACTTATCTAGGTGGTCCCTCACACACTGTTGTCATTTCCGAGAGGGTGGGGACATTCACCGACCCATGATAATCTATTTCTGTCTGTGATCTCAGCTGCCAACTGCCATCACTATCCTGAAACTGAATCAGAAGCACTGAAACACCCATAGGATTTCATCTGCAAGTATGTCAGTGGGCGACATGACATTATTTATAGCCGTAAAGCTCCTATGTCTGTTCTATTTCTACTTTCCGTCATGACTCCAATGTGCTACTGTGATCTCTCTCTGCTATCTCCATTTCACCCTGTTCGTTCTCCTATCTGGTCCCTTCCCATTACACCCGTCTCCTTCTCTGGCCAGCAACATCCCTAAACTGCTCTACACCCCTCCCTCTCCTGGGAAGTATTCACTAGTGCCAAATGTGAGGGGGAACATGCTGAGGCTGTCAGTGGGATTTAGGATGAGCTCCACCCGTTTGTTGATTCGTTGATGGCGTGAAAATGTTGCACGTCAACAGCCCATTTCTGCATTATTACTCTTGACATTTTTGTTACTGATTGGTACTGAGGGGAACTGTGTTATTTGTGTGTGGCAACATGTTGACGATGAAACGGCATCAGCTAAAAGCCATAAAAACAGGCATAACCTCCACCACACCTGCCCCTCATTTCCCTTAAACGTCAACTCTGTTGAACCACCAGGCTGCTGAAAACAACGGCTGTTCCACACCCTAGTGGCCCCAGTGCTGATAGGGAGGGAAACCAGGGGCATCCGAATTCCAGCACACACACACACACACGCACACACACACACACACACACACAGATTGGTACACGCAAATGGCCAGTCAGCTCTGTGGGGCTGTCTGCCCTTCTGTTCGTAGGCTCATGAATGCCTGTGAATGCCTAACTGGCAGCTGGTTCAACAGCATTGCAGTGACTAATGCAGTTGAGCTGTTTAGTCACTCAGCGGATGCAAATGGCCATGTGTACAGAAACGTACATTGTAGTTACTCAATAGAGCTTGATCTATGAGCCAAAATGTCTACTGCAGCTAGTTATCAATACACAGTAAAATGTGCCAAAAAGTTGGGTGAGCATTCCTGTGGAAGCCCAGTATTCGTGTTAGATGATGTCATGTCATTATGCCTTTTACTGCTGACACTTAACAGTTTTGTATAAATTGCTACAGATCCAGCTTTTGCTGTTATTAGAAACAGACCTGCACTTTTGCGACTGTAGTAATAAAAAAATGTAAGTGGTGTAACTGCTGGGACGTTTTAGGTGGTTTTTGGCTTGAGAAAAGTAAATAATGCATTTGGACGTGCAGTTTTCCATCTCATAGACTTTTAGTGTTCATTTTAACAATTACCTAAATAATTAGTTTTTCACCTGAGGCAGTTTTGTATACACTCAAGGAGGCCGCCATCGGACAGCACATGTTTTAGTGGCGTTGAGCTAAGGATTTAGGGTTTCCAAGCTTGTAAATGGTGTGGTACAATCTGTTATAGAGGATATTTTGGAGGACCTAATAGAACTTACTGAGCGAGTGTACACAAAGTCACGTAGTGGATGAAGGGCCAAACCATTTAAAATTTTATACACCAGGCACAAATTTGAAAATCTAAAATTCTCAAAGCTCAGTAAGTTGTATTTCTCCATTTCCTACATTGATGGAAATGCTTTGGCTTTTTGTCCAGCGTTTTTAGAGTTTGTAGAAAGACACAAGTCATGAGGTAACTGTACCTCAATCACTACTAGTGCATTTACAACTTCATAGTCTGTTAGTCTTATGAAAAGTGTTGTTGGAGGATGTAGCATATTAGTCTTCTTCAGCCCACTACTTAACTGTGTTTATTTTGCGTCTTATCATAATTGTTTCGGAAGCTTCCAAGTGACAGTTATACACTGCAGGTACCCACAGACCAGAACACTTCCCAGATCACGCTGGCTGTTTGCTACTTCCACCGTCTGGGAATGTGAATGAGCTCTGTCTCACTCACACACACACTTAGAGAGCTTTGTTCCTCTGGTTTTAAGTAGCTCTGGATTCTGTCCTGTCTGTGCTTAAGGCCTTTATGAGTAAGCAGGCCACCATTTTTACATTACCTTTGCAATTATACAATCACCATATTCTGCTGTGACTGGGGAGTGTGCACAACTGTGTGTTTGTGTGTAGCTGTGGGTAACCTTCACCAAATATAAGAGTAGTTTATGAGAGAGCAGCTCACTGTCTATCACTCAGGAGTTCTTATGTGAGTGAAGTGGTTGCCATGACACTAGAATTTTCACTGTGTTCAGTTGTGTTTTACAGCTACTTTTATGAAGCAAATTGTGAGAGGTTGAGCACTAGTGTGGAAAAAATGTGTTACATCCAGTTGCAAAGACCCCAAAAGGTTGAAAATCATGTTTTCAAGCCAACTTGCATTTTGTAACAGTTTTTATAGCTGCAGATTCCCAATGGGAAAGTTGTGTTTTTCTCTTTAATTGATCAAATAATTGAAAAAGTGAGTGTGTAAGCATGAGGTGGGCAGTGAGTTCCTCCATACTTAAATTATACTAAATATTGCATATGAGGAGGCAAGAGTTGGTGTCAAGTTTTCATTTTAGTTATCTTTGCCAGTGTTATCACAAGCATGAGATTAATGAGAATCAATGTGAATGTAATCATGGATTGTTTGACAGCTGGCTGCACAGAGTTTTTAAATAAACATTAAACACAATTTGCAACAATTAGGAGTACAATTTGTGGGTTTGGGTTGAGAGGCATTGAACTGCACCCATATTGCTGAGGACCATTGATAATAAATGGAGGTAATTATGATTTGGTTTGGTTTGGTTTCAGTATGGCGTTTAATTAGTCTCAATGCCCGCGCACATAAAAAGCAGCACATGATACGAGTGCATGGAACAGTATCCGCGAGTGGAAGATTTGTGAAACCTTTATTTTGCTTATGAAAACAGAGAAAAGGGCGATTCCACTCCATATTTCTCCATCCAGACCACATTAGACCAGATCCAGATCAAAATCAACTATACTTAGACTTGTCAAAGCTGGACTAGGTTACCAAGGAGACTCCAGAGACTCATTAAAACACAGTTTCAGATTTGTGAAACCTTTATTCTATTTCTGAAAATTTGCTTTTGCTATGATGTCTAACACTTTTCATAAGTGTGAGTAGTGAAAAAATGGAGAATCAGCCTCTAAATATCATTATTTATGTTTCCTTTTGTTCTGTCAGGCAACTGCCTGTCTTTGACCATGTCAGTGATCAAACCAAACAGCCAATCAAAGGCTACTGACCATGGTCAGTATTCAAGTGTTTGGCAGCAGGGAGGGTCGAGCTCATGTTCGTCACAGCCCCGCACTCACGAGACCGCATTTGTGCACGTGGAGCACAAATGCTTCCTTGCAAGGATGGTGTTCTGCTTGCGGATACTGTTCTGTGCACTCGTATCTCATGCACGCGCCTGGTTTTTATGTGCGTGGGTTTTGAGACTAATTAAATGCCATATTTCAGCTGGGGAGAATTTTATGGTAGTTGTGGTGAAGTAAGAGTCCTCAAACTTTTGCAGCCTGGAGCCCAAAAGAGAAATTTTGTTCCACCCTAGGGCTTATTGAAACTGAACAAAAAGAAATTACTGTTACTCTTGTTTGATGATGCTCCAGAATTTCAAGGTAACCAATTTTGACCCATAGCTTTAATTACATTTCCCTTTTATGCAGGTTTTAGCTCATTAACTACTAATTACTTACAGTTCATGTTACTGCTGAGCATTTTCTAAGCATACAATAACTAAATACAATAAGTTTTAGATTGTTGAACAGGTTTTTCTTACTTCCAAGCAGCAGTAGTGTGGAGCTTTTTGGAGGAAAATGCTCACCCTCTGAATGAGAATATAGTAGATTTTCTCTATATCTGGGCATCTTGTCAATGAGAATCGCTACATTTACTAAAGGGAACTCCATATACAGTAAGGGAGGAGTAAATAGTTGACAGTCGATTACATGTATCGGTGTTAGAGCAGAAGGATAAACAAAGTTACTGGAGAGGGGTGCTGAGGCTGTATGAGGTTAAATGAGGTCGATAATACGGGGTTATGGTAATGATTGGGGCTTTAGTGGGGATGGAGCGAGAGGGGGAATGCTCTGGAATGTGAAGAATGAGGGTTTGTTTAATCCTCATGGGGGATAAATTATTAGCAGCAAAGGGAACCCTGCTGTGCAGGACAGGGCTGTCTCCTACCATGGGAGCCTAAAGTGAGACTCATGTTTGTGTGTATTGATATCGTACAGCCATGAGACAGACTGTGTGCTGTTTTTAAACTGATTTGTGTATGAAGTGCACATAATGTAATATTTTGTGTTAACTCATTAATCAACTGGCCAGAGCCTTGAAATGGCCGTTGCATCAGTTGAAAGTATTGTATTCAGAGCTGCCTTCTCTCTGTCTTGAACATGGAGTAAAAGTGAAGCATTTCACCCTTCAGTGAACTGTGGTATGACACTGCAGCGACACTGATTGGGCCAAAAGCTGCCTTTTCCTCTGCTGTCATTTGAATTTTTATTTCAAACAGAGACTGTACTGTGGTCTAACCTAAAACTTGATGAATGAATGGGCCAACTTATTTTCATTTAACACTCACATTACTGATACGATTGGCTGTGAGTTGTTGTGAAGGAAATAACAGTACAGCTAAAAGTTCTGACGAGGTGATCAAATTATAAACATCTGTCCTTGTGGAACAGTGATTTTATCTCCAGTAAGGTCCCACTCTTTAGTGCTCCTTAGTGTTCTGAGTAATCTGGCTTTGCACCATTCATGGAGACTTAAACCAGGGAAAAGAGGAAATGAGAGCAACAGAGAGAAAAGGGAAACACAAAGGAGGTAAAGATTTAGTGAGGCAGTAATGAGCTACTGGAAGGGAAGAACATGCTCAGTTTGATTGACCTATGCCTAGCCAGCATGGCATCCTGGGTAAATATGACCCAGCAGTTAGTTGCCGTGGTGATCTAGGAAGCAACAGCTGCCAAGAGGGCAACATGGACCAGATGGATGCATGCACCCACCCACTCAGAGCACAGGTCACGATAGACAGTTTCACACGAATTTTACAAAACTAATCCACCACAAAATGTTTACAAAACTTTTTAAAAAGAACATATTTTTCATTGGCAGACTGTCAAAGATCACAAGATCTGCAAATTCACTTCTAAACAAATACATATATGCAAGAGGCTGTATCTAAACACCGTTCCAAAAGCTGAGTAAGTGCTGAACATGCGAATAAAGGAGAACTGTCATATCTTGGATGTGATGCTCCTTCAAAACAGCAGCGCTTGTCCGATATCACTGCTGCTCTCTACTTGATGGATCAGCGTGTGTTTGATGGAAGAGAAAGCTTCTGGCAAGTACAGTTAATATCTACTTTATTTTGTGTGATATTATAGAAGAATACAATCATAAAGGGGATGCTAGATAAAAGGAATGATTGTCTATCAGGAAGAGCTGAGTGGTTCAAATGTGGAGGTGATGGAGATCCGTAGAGGAGTATAAGGTCAAATGAAAGGAAGGCATCAGAGATAAGCAGGGTAAATAGTTGTCTGATGAGCAGAGAATGAAGTGGCTGTAGAGCTAATGGAGGTTCAAATATGTGTAAGTTTGTAACATTTCTCTGCCATTCCCTTTCCATCAGTCATGACTGACAGGTGACCTGTGTACATGCCAGTCACTTGTCTACAAACACAAAACACATCTTTCACATCACTTTCATAGGTCAGTTTAATCATTTATCCCACAAAGATACTAGACAAAAAAGTCGATCTGCCATTTCGTGTCAATGATCTGATCGGTCAACAGGTGCTGAGGTCACAATGACCAGAGATTTCTTTAAAATGATATGACAGCACATACAGGAATATCGTAACATAATGTAAAAGACTGTTTAAAGACATTTTTCTGTATTTTTTTGTTGTTATTGTTGTAGTTTTCATCTGTAGAGCCAAAGTGTCAAATAGTGGCATGAGCAATGTTATCGCTCATGCCACTACAATTCCAAGCAAATGGCTGCTGCTGCTGCCAGAGGGACAAACATAGTTTCTGTGCATCAGAAAATGTTTTTTCAGGAAAAACTTATTTGTCACATGGTGTTCATTAAGAGCACTTGGGGTAACGAGAGGTGCATTTCTACAGTCAGCAGCTGTGGGGCACCTGGGAGGACCAGAGTGGTGCTTATGGTGTACTTCTCAAATGTAAACACAAAATCAGACAAATCACAAAACACTTTTATCTCATCCACTGCAGATTGCAATTTCAGAAGCATGAGGTCACACATGCAAACTGGTTCTTTCTTCAATCGTGCAAAGCTGAGTTGATGTTGCTCAGAGGCTGTTTAGTGAGTGTGTATTTGATTATTAATGATATGTTACACTGTGTTGCGTGCCACAGTCTAGTAGGACAAGGTTGTGTGAAAATCAACATTAGATGCATCTGATAAGCATCAGGTTTGTGTAGATATGGTTGTGAAACACAAACAGGAAGACTAATCAAATTCAGACCTGAGTTTTGAAAGCTGCCTCAACATCAAGGGAGATGGGACCAGTTATAGTGAGCAGGTCATTCATTATTCCCGCTGTTACATTAACTCTCATCCAACACAAGAGTGCGTAGATTTGTTTTATTTGTGCATCTTGGGGCATGTTTGTGTTTGAGCTTGTCTGCATTACATTACATTCATCAGAAGAGACTTTCACTGGAAAGAGAAAAGAGAAGCCCTTTTCAATAACACAAGGTCTCCAGATGCACATACACACACACACACACACACCAGCTTTTGTCACCTGAGGGAAGCTCACGCTTTAGTGCAAGAACAAAAGGTAACTTCTTCCGTGAAATATAACACCTTAAAGACTGTTTGAGCTGTGTGTGAAAACTGACCCATATAAACAAGGCGTCATGGGTTATATGAGGCAAATTTGTTATTCTGTGGCAAGGCCCACTGCTCAGCTCTTCATCCCAACAGAGTGGTTTTGGATGATTAGAGTGAAGACCACTAATATTCTGTTGAAGTTCTAGCCTATAATGGTCTTCTGCTGAACTTGCTTCAAACATAACGGAAGCAGGTCAAATACAACTAAATTGGAGAATTTTTTTTTAACATTTCAAAAAGGAAAACATTAAAAAATGCATTTTCTGCCTTAGCCTTGAGAGCTGCTGCCTTTTCATCTAGCATGACTTAATTTGTAATCTTCAAGCACAACCAGAGAGGCACAGTATAATATCCTGCAGTAGAGTCTATCATTCCCTCAGAATGAAGCTCATAGTTGTGAAGATGACACAGACTGCATGGGAGATGGAGCAAGGTTATAATGCTGGATGTAGTGTGTGTATCTGTGTGAATGAATCTGAGGTGGCCCTATTCCTTTCAGTTTTGTTGAGCTTAGGAATGTAGAGGTGTTCCCAAAGTTGTCTTTTTCCAGGAAATGAAAGATCTCCTTACTTCCTGCCACAGGAATGTCAGCAAATATCAAACGCCAGCAGGAGGACTCACTCCGAGACTGCACAAGAAGAATTACTTGAAAATCAAAATTAATTATTGTTATTGTCTCTGTAATATCACAGTGATATGATTAAACATTTCCTCAGTGAAGTCTTACAAAAGAACCCAAAATTCCTTTGTGTCAGCAGAAGTGTGTTTATCATCACATTGTGTTACCAGAAAGGTATCCATACAGCTGCTCCTCCTGTGCCGCTCACCTCAGATGTTTTCAGCCTCTGGCCTTTGTTGTTGACACATGCGATGAGGTCATTTCAAATATATCAACATCCACTAAAAGTGATGTGATGTCAGGCTTCATTCATCACGTATTACACAAGCAGATAGTTTTGCAGTTTAAAGTCATGCCTGCAGGTTCAAGTCACAGTAAACTATTGCTATTACATGATGTTTTTATCAGATGGCTTCATTGGATTTTGATCATATTTCATATGAACTGATGAATGCTAAGAATGATTTTGTAAAGACAATAAATGGATAAAATTGTGTATAAATGAGATGTTAACCTGAAGGATAGCTTGATGTTGGAAATGATGAAAGCAGTTACTTTAAACAGAAAGTCATAAAATTAGGTTTTGTTTAGGATCTACATAAATTATTGACTTTTTTCTGTTTATTCCACACATTATCTAATGAAAATTATGCTTGTCAGGCTTTTGTCAAGTAGGCCTACAAGACCTTTAAACACGTCGCCTGATCATTTTCACAGACCTAACTTGTCATCTCTATAAATATGTCACACACAGTTCATGTTGTTTACCAGTTGGTACATTTAATTAGGGCCCGTTCTGATTGTGACAGCATGAGATTTAGTCTAGAGTTTCTGTTAGCTGATAAACGGGTCACTTCCCACCAGGTTCTGGTCTTTGTAGTTCGCAGCAGGACCTTCAAAGTTGAGAGGTCACACACTTCAGTGGGCATAGCTAATCCTGTCATCTGGACTTTGGTCTGAATTCCTCTGTGATGAAAGTCTGTGTGTCAGTTTATGGACATGACACAGCATGACATCGCAGGGTAGTCTGGATGCTGGAGGCTGAGTAATGGCCTGTAAAATATACTCTTGACACACATGCTGGATTAATGTGACTTTGGTGTCTTGCATTCCTCAAGAAAAATCAATATCAGCTGTTTTCGCGTAGAAATGATCCTACCATACAGTGTTACCCAACATAATTCCAGTATTTGCTTATTGATGCTGTGCCCTGAATCAACAAAATGGTCAAATTGTATTTGAGTGTGTTATAGTCCAACAGCTTTATTACTCTTGTTGTATTCTAGTTGCAATGAAGAGTAAAATCTGGGAGAAGATGGAAGGATGCTGACTGTGTTTTTTCTGTTTTCTCTGAACAGATCGTGAGGACCAATCAATCCTTTGCACGTGAGTACTGCAACTCTTAACCCTCCTAACTCTCCTCTACTGTCCTCTACTCTCCTCTACTGTACTCTACTCTTGAGGTCACTTCTCTATTAGGACAGATGGTTGTTCTGTTCTTTAAGGTGGTTCTAGTGATAAAGCAGCTTGATGGGCTGGAAAATTAAACTGTCTCTCACCTTAATAGGATTATATTCAGGGTGGGAAATTAACTTTTTAAAATGTGATCATCTACCAGACACTGACAGATGAATGTTTAAATTCACCAGCCACTAAATAGTAAATCATTATTTTGTGTCTAAAATCTGCCAGACACTTTAATATTTTACCAGCATTTGGCTGGTGGCTGGTGCTAATTTCCCACCCCGGTTATCTTCTATAAAGGCAGAGTCTCACTTCTTGTTCTCAATTATTTAAGACACAGTTACAATGAAAGTGCTTAGTGGTCCTTTCCGGTTTTGTCTTATTGAATTAACCCCTTTTCTATCTCCCTTCATGTTTCTCTCACCCCGAATCACTTGACCAGCTCCCTTCATCCTGCTGTGTTTTATTTAAAGACTGGTTTCAAGTAGGTTTTTGCAGATGCTGGGTTGTGCTGCAGCTCTTCCCAATACTGAGGAAGTTATGAGTGTGGTTTAGTGCCCTGCCTTCACCGTCTATGGCAGAGAGTAATTAGGTGCCACACTCCTACAGTGTGGCTCGGGTTGACGCTGCCAATGAACAGACAAGAGCTCTTGCATAATCTGCCCTAAATTCGTAAAACTACACCTCCTGTTGGTGACAGCGGAGCCACAGTTTAATAAGTAGAGTGGTCTCACAGTTTAGGGAGGCTGCTTTCTCGCTGTAAAAACATTTCTGTTGATTTAACTGAGGAGACATCAGTTTGAAGTGTGTACATTTTTTTATTGAGATAACACAGAGAAATACTTTGGTGGTTAGACTCAATCAAAACAAATCATCTTCAAAAGGAAATGTATGCCCATGAAGATGGAAGATACAAGTAGAATAGACCCAGTACATGGAAACAGGAACCCTCATAGTTGAATCTTCCAGAACAATCTGAAGATCAAGTGCAAGTAGTAGTAAGAGTAAATCATGTGCTGTGATAGTAGGTCTGAATACTTTCATTTAGTTGAAGAGATGAAGCATCACTTGGTGTCAGTACTGTTTCAGATGCTACATTTCCTCCAAAGAAGATGAATCCTCACTGTAACACTAATAAGAAAAAAAAAATCATGATGTTTCAGAAGGAAAAATGTGAATATATCAACACAAGTTATCTGACTGCGATCTGCAAGCCGGCTCACCACCTGTGTTTATGTAGCTCTGACTCTCCTTAGTCTTAGAATAAAAAAGGCTGCATGAACTTCGCAACAACCACTTTTAATCCAGTTAAAATGCCACAAGCCTATTCAGCATAGCATAGAATTATAGAAGGTCTTTCTTGTTCACTATGTGGTATGTGGTTTAGCAGTGATGTGTTCAGAAAAACATTTGCAGACCCGTGGTCTTGTGTGAATGGTCAAAACCTGGTATTTACTTGTGTCTCTGTATTTACTGATGAATAGTTTGCAAATCTACAGTTTCCCTTTGGCTGCAATTTCCCTTCAGGATTAATAAAGTCCTATATCTGTCTATCTTGTCTCATATAAATAATCAAATCTGTGTTCACTATCCCATGTCATACACAGGATTTGAAAGTAAGAAGGTATTACAGTCATTGCTGTCAGCTGTAAAAAATAGGCTTTAACTCCTAGATCACAGTCAAAACAAGCCACAGAGATGATCTTTTGATTGATTTAGTTTATGACACTGTAATGAAATACACCAGTGAAAAGTAGCTGTTATGTTGCATTATGTCTATATGCTGTATCCCAAAGAACAGAACAGGGAGCGGCCCATGAGATGGGAAACTTGTAGAATCTCTCACTTAAGAGTTGAGGATACTGTTGACCCTCTGACGTGTGAGAAAGACAAGTTGTGAGAGAGTGATCAACAGAGGATGTGAGGCAGGAGGTACGGAGGCCCTTTTCACACCTGCCATTAAAAATCGTTTTGGGTGATCCAGTCACAAGTGGACAGCTCTAATACAGATGTGAATGCACCCAAGACACATTGAGGGCGCAATGACCGATCACTCAGACTACATTTAGAGGTGGTTTTGGCCACATATGACCACATTCTTTTAGCGGTGTGTACATGAATGTATCCTGGGCACATTGAAGGACCACCTACTCATCTTATGTCCTCTTCATAAACGGAAGTACATACACATTTGCGTGCCAACAGCATCATATTAAAGTGTGAAATAGGGTTGCAATAAACCCTCATTATATTAATAAATTACTCTTATTGGCTTTTTTTTAACAAGTGTAGCTGTTGCTGTCTGTCTCTCCTCCACTCCGCTCTGTGTGTGTGGAGCCGGAGAGGCTGAGCTTTGCCCTCGGTAAAACACAGAGAGTAGAGGAGAGGAGAGAAACGTAGCACGATTATAAATGACCACGAAACGCAGTAGAGACTATGTTTATTTATGTTATTTACCTAATTTATGTGCACTTGTTTCATTTCAGCTCAGTGTGAGAGTCTCTACTGAAAATGGAAATGATGAACGTGTTTATTTACATATAGAACAGGGAAGTGACATCCGATCACAAGTGATCACTCGAGACGCATGTGGAAACGCTTGTTAATGCCAGGTGTGAACTGATGTACTTAGAGCTGTCCACTTGTAATCGGATCTCCCAAGATGCTTGTTAATGCGAGGTGTGAACAAGGCCAGAGAGTTCACAAATTGAGGAGCCCCGCTGTAAGTGACCCCATAACCTCACATGTTCACACCTTGTCTATAGGAGAAATGATGTGAGAAAGTCAGTAAGTGGTTATTTCCATGAGAAATATTCCGACATGAGATTCCTTGACTCCTGTAAAACTATGAAGACATCAAGCCAAACTGTGATGTTTAACTGACTTGACCTATATTGCTATGTCTGTATCCAGTGTTGGAGGACTCGCCCATCGAATTCTAGTGCGGCAACTAAAACTGCAGTGTCCTATGTGCAGCAGAGCTAATAGCCAGCTAGACTAAAGCCACTGGCATGTAGCTAGATGTAGTGTTACTGGCCTGGTTTCGGTGTTGGCCCTGGTTTCCTGGGCTCTGGGACCTGACTGTGGGAGCTGTGGATGGCCCTGCCTGAACACACAGCTATCATTAGAGACGGCCCAAAAGCAGAGCCTGGAAACTTTGGAGACTGGCCCACTAAACCACAAAGTTCTCCAGTAAAACAGACAGACGAACATAAATGTGGAAAACAACAACAGACAGCCTGATGATCATACACTCTCTGCTTCTCCCTCTCTCTTCCTTTTCTTTTTGTTCATTGTTTCCTTGGAGTTCATCCAAACACCCCTAACTGACATAATGATGAGTTATTTTGGTTACGGTTTTACAGTGTTTTGTGTGTACCTTGCTAAATTGCGGGTAACTTACACAGATTGTTTCCTGTAATTTGGCTCTGCCTCACAAGTCAAAGCTAATACTTCATGGTTGCAAACAAAGGGTGTTTAATTATTTTCTGGAAGTGGGGAGGAAGACAGAAACTAAAGTGAAAGGAGAGTCTGTTTATTTTCTCTTACTCATTCTTCATTCACTCACTGGTCCGTGCGTCTATGCTGTCTAACCCCTTTGTTTTCAGAGGTGAATCAGGCGCTGGCAAGACCGAGAACACGAAGAAGGTCATCCAGTACCTGGCCCACGTTGCCTCCTCACACAAAGGACGCAAAGACCACAACATTCCTGTAAGAGCCCCACTGCCTACATTTTTCCACATTTTGCCAAGTCTGGGCTTTCTGTTTCTCCTCTGCTCTCCTCTGCTCTCCTCTCCTCACCTCTCCTCTGCTCTCTTCTTCTCTCCTCTGCTCTCCTCTCCTCTGCTCTCCTCTCCTCTCCTCACCTCTCCTCTGCTCTCTTCTTCTCTCCTCTGCTCTCCTCTCCTCTCCTCTCCTCCCTCTCCTCTCCTCTCCTCTCCTCTGCTCTCCTCTCCTCTCCTCTGCTCTCCTCTGCTCTCCTCTGCTCTCCTCTCCTCTGCTCTCCTCTCCTCTCCTCACCTCTCCTCTGCTCTCCTCTCCTCTCCTCTGCTCTCCTCTCCTCTCCTCTCATCTCCTCTCCTCTCTCCTCTGCTCTCCTCTCCTCTCCTCTCCTCTCCTCTCATCTCCTCTCCTCTCTCCTCTGCTCTCCTCTCCTCTCCTCTCCTCTGCTCTCCTCTCCTCTGCTCTCCTCTCCTCTCCTCTCCTCTCCTCTCCTCTGCTCTCCTCTCCTCTCCCCTCCTCTCCTCTGCTCTCCTCTCCTCTCATCTCCTCTCCTCTCCTCTCCTCTCCTCTCCTCTCATCTCCTCTCCTCTCTCCTCTGCTCTCCTCTCCTCTCCTCTCCTCTCCTCTCCTCTCATCTCCTCTCCTCTCTCCTCTGCTCTCCTCTCCTCTCCTCTCCTCTCCTCTCCTCTCATCTCCTCTCCTCTCTCCTCTGCTCTCCTCTCCTCTCCTCTCCTCTCCTCTCCTCTCCTCTCCTCTCCTCTCCTCTCCTCTCCTCTCCTCTCCTCTCCTCCTACACATCATTATTATATTTGAATGAAATGTAATTTTACTCTGCTCTAGTCAAATCTAAAGTGCATAGCTTAGTTTTCATATTTAACTATTAAAGAGTTGTGTGTTAATCAGCAGCTAACCTAATAGATTTTAATGTAACCTGACTGATCACTGCTCCTGCTTCATGTCCAGTGCCTCTCTGTGAGAGTGTAGCCAGTGTGTACTGGTGGTGTGTTTCCTGTGGCTTGTGTCTGACATGAGCGCTTCAGGTTTTAACACTTGCATTTGTTTATCCATAACAAACAGCCCGAATCTCCCAAAGCATTCAAGCTACAGGCAAGTGTATCTCCTGCTGTCTCAAAGAGAGTGTGTGGTCAATTTTGGTGTTTGCGTGTGTATGTGCATGCTCTTCTCTCTAAATCTCCGCTGCTTTCATAATGACTTTGACAGACTAATCTAAGCTTTCTTTATGAGGTATTTGTTTGTGCTGGCTCAGTCTCCTCACATGATTATTTGAAGCCCAGTGAATCTGCCCTTAATCCAGCAGGCTCATGATAATAAAACATTTTGTTTTATCAGTTGGTTCAGGTTAAGTTGAACAGTGGAAATTAAGAAATTTTATCAGAAGCATATGTCAGTCAAGTGCAAATAAGTAGCTGTCATTAAATGTGTTGCGCATTAACTGACTCTGTATAGCCTTTTTGTGTACAGTACCAGTCAAAAGTTTGGACACACTTTCTCACTCAAGGAAATGGGAAACTTTTGACTGGTACTGTATGTTTGTCAGTCCTATGTTTCTGTGATTCACATTTTAAATGAACACGGTCTTTTGGAAAAGCACATGAACTGTGTGAAAATCCAACCACAGCCACAAACATCTCTCCTCAAATGTTTTATGCCAAGCTTCATCTTTACATTTTAGCCCAGGTGTGAAAAGACAGATATAAAAGATGTTGGTCAATCCTTTCATATATTTATGCATGTTTTCCATTGTTGATGTGCTCTAGATGCATGCATGTAGTTTGAATGAATAATAGTAATTAATAATTAATTTCTAGCTTGGCCTATTATATTCTATTCTATTCTATAGCCAAGCTAGAAATTAATAATGTTACTCCTGTAACCAACTCTGTCCTTCAATCCACATGTGGCTTTTATTGCACAGTCAATAACCAAACACAGGAGATGTTTCTCTGTTCTTGGATGTTATAGCCTCACCTGATTTTCAGACTTAAATTCACATTGGTTTTGTCCCAGATATGATTGAGACCCCATCTTCTGTTTCACATGCCCTCTACATAACTTGATATTTTTTGGCTCACCTCTTCTCTGTTTGATTTATCCAGTAGCTATTTTTCTTTCTCCCCTTTAAACCAATACCTGATGTTCCGTGTCTTCTGTAAATCTAATAACTATAGAAGCAGAGTGACTCCTATAGTCTGCAGCTCTGAGCGCACACAATCCAGGTGAATGCTTGTTTAATATGCTGCATTTTGGTAGCTGTAAGCAAGTAGCTGAAACTCAGTGCCTCGGTAGTCCCCTGCCAGAATACACCATCCACACTGACCTCCTTAATGCTGCTCTCCTTCTGTATTGCATTATGGCTGCCTCTGAGCAAAGGCCAGAGGAATGTAGAACCAGGGATCGAGGATCGGGGGAGAGCAAAGATATGATGGAGGAGAGGAGTATGGAGGGGGGTGAAAAGTAGTGGAGAAGATGTAAAGCAGATCAGAAGAGGACAAATGGGAATATCTGTTTGTTTTATAGTTATACAGGGATGCGTGCACTGGTGTCTGTGTTATTACATGTCATTTAGAGCTGGAAAGATTAAGGGGAAAAAAGGAGAGATGGGGAGTGAAGGAGGAGAGTTGGAGAGAGAGTTCCCTACTCCCTATTTCTGTCAGTAAATCCCGTATTAGTTTTACTGGAGCTCTTCTGCATTTAGTTATCAACACATTCAGACAGACAGAGAAGACGGCACAAAGATGTCAAAATGCTGCATGAAAGACCAAACTACTCTTAATACTTGTATTTCCTTTGGCCCATAAGTTTGGCCAACCAACTTCTTCAAGCAAGTTGAGCTGATGTTATCATATAGGGCCAAGAGACAGTCAAAAGTACCCTTCTTTTTTTTACAACAAATTCTTTACTTACTTCTATTCACAACTTTCTGAAGAGTAGTTTTTCAATAAAAGTTGTATTAAAAGAAAGGTTAGGTTAAATGTTTGCTTGTCTAAGCACCGGATCCCGGCAAGTAAGATGTAATGGTGCAATTATGGTCATGATGGAGGTAGATGAGTCCAAGAGTGGGCTTTAAAGTGTAGTTATAGGATCAGATTGTAGTCATGGTTTAGATATTGATTGTGCATGGTGATTCGGGGGGCACCACTTATTTGCCCTCTTTCTTCTCTCTGTTGTACTCTTTCCTTGCTCCATGTCTGCTACAGGAATTCATATTGTCAATCCAACTTATCAGGTCTTCTGCTTAACATCACATCTCAGAAGGGTTATAGGTATTCCCATATTTATTTTTGATGGCTAGTACCGAACGGCCTACAGCATCAGCTAGCCAGGCAGCAAATCAGGATGTGATGTGCTGTGCCATGGGTGGTGACACTAGCAGTAGGAGCTATTTCTGTAATGCCAGTGCCCTGGATAGAGCAGATTGCGTCATGTGTAGGGGAACTGGAGGTTTTGAGGGCTGTAGGGAATGTCCCAACCGCCTATCAACCCAGGTTTTGAGATTTGGGAGGAAGCCATCATTACCTCCATGGTGGTACAGTCTGCGGATATATAGGGTATATCATCACCACCAGAGGAATGTGCAGGGCAGAAGAAGGCTCTCCCTCATCAACGCTAACTAACCACTTACCATAGGGCATGTGTCAAAATATATTTGCCATATTGCCTTTGTGGTTTCAAGGGTTCTGTCAAACTGTTTGGTTGTCTTGGCCCCTTAAACTTGTCGGGTTCCCTAGACAAAAATCACATTGTACTGCAGTTGACTAAAGTAAAGCCAACAGAGCCATGATAAATTACTGACTGTCTGAAAGATCCGTTTAGCATATCGAGACAGCTACATTTTTGTCTAGCTACTCTGTTATGGAGAATTGATTTTGCCATGCCAGCTTATGTATGTTTTGGCAAACACAGAAAAATATGACCAGTGATAAAAAAGATTCATCACATGATGCCAGCCGTTGGAAATGTTTGACGGCTAGTTGGCTTCTTACCTCTCTGTCTTTCTCTACAGGGTGAGTTGGAACGCCAGCTCCTGCAAGCCAACCCCATCCTTGAATCTTTTGGCAATGCCAAGACAGTGAAAAATGACAACTCATCCCGCTTTGTGAGTGTTCTGTTCCTGTTTAATTGATCATTCTCTTGATTTAAACATGTGGACAGAAAGTATCCAGTAGAGAAACAGATTTATGTCAACTCCACCTTCACTGTCAGTGCAGTTTACATTTGCCTTAACAGATGTCTACAAAGAAATGTACATAATCCAAATCCAGCTTTGAAACATTCATGTTTTTATTCACCACTTCCCAAAGATAACAGTATTACTGTATGCTAAATATTTGTAATATGAGATGTAAGTAAAAATAAAAATTAGATAATCAAATTAAACCAGTTTTATATCTCTAAGAAAACACTTTTTTATCCTGTCTTGCAAAGGTTCAATTTGTGCTGATTTTCACATTACTGAATTGTATTCACTAGTGTTAGTTAATATTTAATTCATATTTCTTTGTGGCTGTAATAATTTTAATTGTTCCTTTTTAGTGGATTAGATTAAAAATAATGTTTTTTGTTCTTAAATCTTGTCTTATAAACATTTGTTCTCAATTTTTTTCCTAAAACATCTACTGTTATAAAGTGAACTGATTCACTGCTTCTAATATTTTGTAATCTCTGATTACGTAGTGATGACTTACAGAATCACAATAATTCTCTCCAGAGCATTCAAAATATTTTTTATGTGACTAAGTTAACCATGTGGTCAGATTTACCACCATGGTGCTCAGTCCACATGAATCACAGGCTGTCTCAGACGAGAAGCAATGAAGACCAGTAGACAGATGGGCATACATATTCACACACATTTACACACACACACGTTCACTGTCAGGAAACCACAGACATGCCTGAGATTCCTTCTCACGCGTTAACCTGGCTTTTCTTAATATAGGCATTTTGTTCTTCACTGTATATCTGTCATGTGCAAGAATCCACAAAGTGGTATTTAAAACCAACAGTGCCTGAAGGTTAAAGAAATACATAGCAGACAGATGCAGACACACAAACACATACAGTACAGTACAAAACATAGACTTTCAAATTAACCTGTGAAGTTTTAACAAGTTCAGCAATGTTTTAACATAAATTTGCATCTTGTGTCCTGCAGGGGAAGTTCATCAGAATCAACTTTGACGTCACAGGCTACATTGTTGGGGCCAATATTGAAACTTGTATCCTCATTACTGGGGCAGGCTGAAGGAGCAAAAGGACAAAGTATTGTTTCAAACACAGCAAAGACAGATAAAAGATAGCGTACATATTGAGTTTAGAGCTGAGAGCAGGGGTTAGGCCACACGACTCACCGCAGCTTATGCTTAACCACAAGAATGCAATTCCTCTTCTGTGTATTCCTGAGTGAGTTGGAGGGCACAAAGCTCTAAAGAAAACAAGTTTTCATTGTAATTTCTCAATTTTATTGAAAGAGGTCATATTATGTCTGTTTCCCAGTTTCTCAATATTTTCATTTTCATGGTCTATTTGCAAACATTTGCATGTTTTTATGGTCAAAAAGTACCTAGTTACAGCTGTACAAGCCATGGATGCAGCCCCTCTGTCTCACTCAGCCTGAAATGGGCTGTGTGCATTTCTCCGTGGACTGAGCTTTTTAAGACTTCCACAGTATTTATATAGCACCTAGACCTCCTTTATAATTGAAAAAGAAATGGAAATCCTCCTTTCTACAATATGTCCCCTTTAAGTTTACTTCTGCCCGGTGAAAAGAATAATAGTTAAAGTTCCCTGGGATAAAATTTTTATTGTTGCAACACTTGTAGAAAGAGTAAAGACTTGATCACCCAGTGATTTGTAGGCTTCCTCTAGCATCCAGGTTTTCTAAGAAGATTGAATGCGCATTTTAGGAGAATTCTTGTCTTTTCTGTGGCTAAATTGAGCTGTCTTTTCTCATATTTAGAAATTTAATTATAATGTGTACATTTTTTAGTTAGTTATAGTTTCAACAGTATCAGTCGCTTGATTGTCATGTTGTTATTTCCTGGTCAGTCCTTAACCTTTGTTCTCAGACCTTCTGGAGAAGTCAAGGGCCATCAGACAGGCTAAAGATGAGAGGACCTTCCACATTTTCTACCGCCTCTTGGCAGGAGCTGGAGAGCATCTCCGAAGTGAGTGTCTAACCACTGCTGTAAGGAGCAGTCAGAGTAAACAAAGACCAAAAACAGTGAGGTCTCATGTTTGTGCTAATTTGCCTCAGGCAAGAGAGCAAGTTAAAGAAAGCTGGTTTGAATTAGCGCCGGGCAACTAATCTTTCTCTTGTTAACTTTTAATTTAGCTTGTTAGTACATTGTTTCATGATGATGTAGAAGGGTTTTAGACTCTTACAATTCAACACTTAAAAGCATATTTCTCTTATGAACTAGTGGATTTAAAAGCTCACTCAATCTCTCCTTAACTTATGTATTTACTCACTGTATCTAGTTGTTTTGACCGAAACTGGATACAAATACAGCAGCTACTTCACTGTAGTCTGATCATTTTCTGACAACTTAAATTGTTACTTTTAAGGGTAAAAACAATACACATCATGGTCTTAATAGACTTAAGACTTTTTTTTAGAAAGTATACACTGAAAAAATTCAAACATGCAGTAAAGTACATAAAAACTACAAGAACAAATAGCAAACAACTAAAAGCTTGAATTAGATGATATTGATTAAAATTACCATTAAAATAATTAAATGTTTTTCTTTTAATTCTTTCATTTCCTTGTCTAGCGGACCTGCTCCTCGAAGGCTTTAACAACTACCGTTTCCTGTCAAATGGTAACATTCCAATCCCTGGTCAGCAGGACAAGGACAACTTCCAGGAAACGTTGGAGGCCATGCACATCATGAGCTTCTCCCACGACGAGATTATCTGTGAGTAGTGGTTCCAGATGTGCAACGATATACAGTTGACTCTTATTCTCCTTCTCTTTCTATAATTACATACCTCTTTTCTTCTCTTACTTTGCCATTTCCTAATCCCCACCCCCTGCCCCATGAGGATCAATAACGTGTTATTTTATCCTCGGCAGGCATGTTGAAGGTGGTCTCTGCAGTGCTGCAGTTTGGCAACATTGTCTTTAAGAAAGAGAGAAACACCGACCAGGCCTCCATGCCTGAGAACACAGGTAAACACCCAACATCCAGTCAAAACCATCGCTAGTGTCAATCATGATTCATGAATCTACAAAATGAGATGAGTGTCACCCCTCAGCGTCCACCACAACAGGTGTGGAAACCAAATCCACATCATACATGCTCAAAATTTTTTCCCATAGACTGTGAGCACATGCTTTATTAGACACGTAATTACACCGAAGTGAGATTGTGTGTCTCTTGGTATTGGAATGCTTGTAATGTGTGAATCTATCCGTCAGATCTGTTGGCAGGCAATATATCAGAGTGTCACCACCATCAGATGTCCCTACAGTCTATACTCCTGTCACATATGACTCAGTATAAGACAGGAGGAAGTCACATAAAATATACATATGACATAGTTGATTAGTATTCTGTCTTGGGGTCAGACCCATTAAACATACTGCTCTTGGTTCCCTAAGAACTTAAAGAAATATCTCAACACAACCAGGATCTGCAAAATCTGGGTATAGTCATATATCCTGGATTGTTAAAACAGAGTAAAGGCAGTGTTGCTCTCAGGCTTATTTATTAGATTTTTAACTTAATTATTTGAACCTAGCATCAAACTTAGGTCAGATTCTTAAGATAGTTACAAATACGAATGTTTTTTATGAAACGTGATGTTGTATATGTGAACTGGTATGAAGTTTGCATTTATATTAAAGCAATAAGTTGCATGCTCCCTGCTTCCTTGCACTCCCAGCGGCCCAGAAGCTCTGCCACCTGCTTGGAATGAATGTTATGGAGTTCACTAGAGCGATCCTCACCCCGAGGATCAAAGTGGGACGAGACTATGTGCAGAAGGCACAGACCAAAGAACAGGTAAAACACTATTAATGAGGTTTATATCTGATTTCCATGTATTCATTTTTCAGCTGTAAAATGAATTAAAACATCATATCTGAAAAAGTTCAGTTGTACTGATTGTACTGATACAGATTTTAAAGTTCAATTCTAGTTGTATATCTGTGCTTTGATATCTTTCTGTCTAAAGTACACCTCACTTTTGCAAAGTTACAGGACATAGGATATGTTTAGGCAGGTCATCTAGACCATCTGGATAATGGTTTGTCTTGACTGTAGCTTGTGGTCTGACATCATACTGTCATAAATCCAAAACACACTATTTAAACGAAAACAGCAACTCGTTAATATTCTTATAGTTGCACCCATGGCATTTGTGTGTTTCGTGGTTACTCTCCTTGGTGGTTCTACCCTCTCTGTTTTTCCCTCAGGCTGACTTTGCCATTGAAGCCCTGGCCAAGGCAACATATGAGCGGCTGTTTCGCTGGCTGGTCCACCGCATCAACAAGGCCCTAGACAGGACTAAACGTCAGGGGGCATCTTTCATTGGCATCCTGGATATAGCTGGCTTTGAGATCTTTGAGGTGCTGATTGTGATGCTTTAACACAAACAAACTACAGTAGTTTCCACAAAACAAAACTACCTTCTATTTGTTATCATAGATTTGTTCTTTCGCACATGGATTAAACAGAATCCAATGATCCAGCTTGTCTGATCAATAGAATTTTCTATTAATTTTATCAATTCGTAGGGTTTCAAGAACACACTTAATCTGATGATATAAACAAAACATGAACTGCTTGTGAAGAGGCCACCTAAAGAAAAACAAGGAAACATTTCAATATTACTTACTAACTTGACTTCTGCTTCATGCTTTCCTTTCAGCTGAACTCATTTGAGCAGCTGTGTATCAACTACACCAACGAGAAGCTGCAGCAGCTCTTCAACCACACCATGTTCATCCTGGAGCAGGAGGAGTACCAGAGGGAGGGCATCGAGTGGAGCTTCATCGATTTTGGTCTCGATCTGCAGCCCTGCATTGACCTCATTGAGAGGCCGGTCAGTGGCCTCCGTCTGTGTGCATTTGTGTGACTGTGTGTGTCTGCTTATGAGTACATTTGTTTAATGAAATCTGTCTTCTCAGACTAACCCCCCTGGTATTCTCGCTCTGCTGGATGAGGAGTGCTGGTTCCCCAAGGCCACAGACAAGACCTTTGTAGACAAGGTGCTCCAGGAGCAGGGCACACACACCAAGTTTCAGAAGCCACGTCAGCTCAAGGACAAGGCTGACTTCTGCATCATCCACTACGCAGGGAGGGTATGTATTTCAGGTCCATTAAGGTGCATCCTGACTATTCTCTTGGGAACTAGAGTGTTATGCCACTACTGTTAGCAGACAGCATGTCTCTTTAAAACTAAAAAAATGCTGTGTGCATTTTTGAAAGCCATTATAGTCAGTAGTTCATGTCTCCTTTACAGCTTCTGATTCGTCCATGTTCTCTTTGTTTTGTGCAACAACTCTGTCTGGTCTGTGTTTTGAAACCTCTCTCGGAGGCAGACTTCACTCCTCTGAAGGCAGTTAACCAGGTCATTGCCTGAAAACAAAAGCCCAGTTGTCATACTGCTGCTGGAGGAAACCCACATCTGGTTCACATTGGTGTGAAATTGAGTCTTTGGTGCCTGGTGGTTACATAACAGAGGCTTTCAACTTTCACCGTTGTGTGGTGGTCTGCCATCTGTTAAGAGAAAACAATACTCCACAACATTCCAGAGAGGACGCTTGTCAGTCGCAGCGTGGAAGCTGATATCATCCCTAGAGTGATAGTTTAATCAGGTTTAACTGTTTTCTTTTCCTCTCTTGCACATGTGTGTATGAACACAGTGGAGAGCATCAGTCAGTCATGTCTAAACATCAGTCCTGGACCTGAGCTTTACCATGACAAACAGGTGAAAACCTCAGATCTAGCCAGATATTAAGTATCAAATATTCAGTACTGGAGCCAACATTAAATTTGAACTTCATAAAATAAATCCTGCATGACAGAGTGATACTGAAGAGGAAAATAAGTGCAAACATTGTGAGTTTGCTTTTCCAGGATCCTGATGAAACCCATATGGAGATCTTACATTCCTCATCTCAGGTTCCTGACCGTGTCAATTACTTGTTACGTTCTTCTCTACTCCAACACTCTTTAAAGTGTGCTAGTATGTTAGTCATGTCATGTTACAGAGACTAATCCCATCAACACACTATGATCAAGTAAGGCCTTACGTGGTCCCAGGTGGGCACTGTGCTGTCAGTCAAATAAAATGTGTTTTTATTTTAACCCTGGTGCAGTTACCAGGTGGTTGAGGTATAACCCAACAATGATTCTTATTATATCAGTATTGTATGCAATTATTTGATATGATTATCTGAATGTTCTACTATGTATTTATGGTCCCATAGCAAATACAGCACATCTGGCACTTCCTGTAAGTTAACATAACTGGCGAGTGGTATTTGGAAGCACTATATTAGAGCCAGATCTAGCTGTCACTTTAGGCATACTACACAGACTATTGCAGACAGGTGAAGCAACAGACCAGCAGCAATTAATCAGAGAGTGAAAGCCAATCCTCTGAAAGTGTATTTTGAAAGCCTTTTTTTCCCCTTTACACTGTTAACACTGGAGCATAACAGTAAGGAAGGTAAGGGGATGGGATGACATGTAACAAAGTTCATGAATGAAATCTGATTTGATGCTGAGTTGTTTTGATTTTTCACT
Organism: Thunnus albacares; assembly: GCF_914725855.1. NCBI lineage: Eukaryota > Metazoa > Chordata > Actinopteri > Scombriformes > Scombridae > Thunnus > Thunnus albacares. The sequence continues at coordinate 7,496,788 of NC_058122.1, read as the reverse complement.
GACATGATGCCAAACCTTGCAGTTTTTCCTTTCTATCAATATTATAACAGGTGATGTGTGTGATTGTTGTTGGCATATACAGTACACGTTAGGTTGGGTTGTAAATGCATGTCTCTGCCATAAACTTATTCTCATTTTTATCATTTTTATTTAAAAAAAAAACAGTTCCATAATGCTGAGTCTGTATGTGTTTGAGTTTTTGTAGGAAAATGGAAATACAATAAAAGATTTTGGTGTGCAACTATTAAAATAATACTGTGGAATCACTGTGTTTACTTAGGTGGACTATAAAGCTGATGAATGGCTTATGAAGAACATGGATCCCCTGAATGACAATGTGGCCACGCTGCTGCACCAGTCAACTGACAAGTTTGTGGCTGAGCTCTGGAAAGACGGTGAGCCTCTTAACCATATTTTGCTGTGTAGGAGCTCATCAAGCTTTCAATTTTACACAAGTTTATTAAAATACAATTTTATCTGCTGTATAAATTCTAATGAACCTGCATTTATCCATATCTGCCCAGAAGGACACATCATACATACTGTGTAGTGAAAAAATGAGACACAAAAAGAAAAGCATTTAAAACAATTATTGTCCTTATCTCTTTTGGGTCTTTAGCGATGGCAATGTTGGTTTGTCCATCAATCAGTTTGTCCACCACTTTGGTCCAGACTAATAAATATCTCAACAACTATTAGATAAATTGTCATGAAATTATAAGTGTAGCAAATACATGTAAAACATACTCATCAGCCTCAGCTGTACTTTGCGTTTAGTGATAACTAGTTAGTATGCTAATGCTCTAAACTAAGATACCTGTTAAACATTACTATGTTAATATTGTCATAGTGAGCATGTTAGCATGCTGAGGTTAGCATTTAGCTCAACGCACACCACCTGTGCCTAAATAGCCAGAGCTGCTAGCATGGCTGTGTGATGTTGCAAAGCATATCATCACTCAGTGAACTTCGTATTAGATGAAAATGGGGAATACATTCTCTCTTCTCTCACACTTCGGAGTTTCATCCAGCAGTGTGTTTCATGGTTTCTCTAATGTGGGAGTTTTGCCAACAAAAACACCATATTTAAGTGAGGTAAACCAGAGCTGAATGACTGATTAATTGCTAATACTGTATTTTCTCCCCCAGCGAGTACATTGTTCATAGATTGGATGAAGTGAGCCATGGTCTTAAGAAACTTCATTTTAATTTGACTTTTGTTTTCTATGGAATCACAAACGGGTCAAATGGAAAGCAAATATTTATAAAACACTTTCTGGACTAATCTTCCTCCTGATTAATGATCAGCTATGATAACCCAACACTAACTTTAAATAATAACAAGGCTTTGGTATTATGCATGTACTATAGTATTCCAGTGGATGAACTGACGTTTACTCTTCAGTACACTTTTTTTTTAACACAGAGAACAACTAATGAATTTATGAACATTTGTATGTTAGTGTGAGTATGTGAAATGGGTGTTTGTAGGCTTTCTTTTTCTCTCTCACTCTCCTGTCTTCTTTCTCTGTCCTTGTCTCTGTTGCTGTAGACATTCAGACGTTTCAGAGAGCCTCTTTCTATGACAATGTGTCTGGGCTCCATGAAGCTCCAGGTGACTAATAGTAACAATTAACCTTCATGTACCACTGGCTTCTCCTCATCCTCTGCACGGGAGGGATCATTGGTTCCCTGTTGTGTCATGGCTGCTATGTGCACCCCTCTGACAGCTCCCCTGTGGCTTTGCATGGCTGTACACCTGTTGTATTTAAAACATCTGATGTCAAAAACTTCCCTTCTTCCATCAATGCTGATGGGTTACTCCCACTTATTACTCCAATAACTATTGCTTAAATGTTAAGCCAGGCCAGGTAAGGCATTTCTTTTTGTATTTGTTTTGTGGTACAAAGTGAATTCACACAATGCAAAACAGATTGATAGAATTATTGTCAAAAGGCTGAAAATCTGAAACAGTAAATATTATCTTGGGCTGGTCAGATGGATGAATTATAAAGCTGCTTTTAGGGCCTGGTACATATTGACTAAAACGTTTTTTATTTTAATGATTTGGTGGGACACCATGTTCAGAGGAGGTGTCACAATACCTAAAAAGGGCAAATAGCGTCTATCTACTTTATGCAATGATTAGCAATCCACTGATTAACATATATTTAAATATAATACAGTGACTAAATAATATTGTTTGCGTTCAACAGACTTAAACCAGTGTGTGTCAGAGCAAACAGCAGATGGAAATTACCAGTGTCCATATTTTAGGAGGATCATTGGATCCAGAGATGATTTAAGTTTACCTTGCGAGGCAGCTGGATTTGCGGGATTATGACATCACGAGATCACGCGAGAATCCATCTTGTCAGGCTTCAAATTATGCATTTGTGTCTGAACCACAGGTGGTTTAGACCAATCAGCCTCCTATGAGGATTCTTGTGTGATCTTGTGATCTCGTAAATCCAGCTGCCTCGCAAGGTAAGACGGTGATAGACAGTGATAGACAGATGGTTCATTCACCTGCCAAGTATTTTTTGAAAGTGTCTGCCCTTTTCCAAACAGTTTCCAAGGATGACTTCTCAGATGGTTCTGTGTAACAAACCATCTGGCACGTCAGGATAGATTTAAGTTCCCTCTTACTTAGTGCTGCCAATAACTAAAAGAGGGGAATATTTGAAGAACCTGCACACCAGATATCTGATCCATCTCATTGTTATTAATCTTTTTTATTAGCATTTCTGAGCAATGTAGTGTTGCTGAATTATCATCCAGTTAAAGATTTAACCAAGAAAATGTTAATAGGGTCATGTCCTTGATTTGAGTAGAAGTTGTATACTAATTAAAGAGAAATTAAAACAAAATGTATTTTTTTGTTATACTAAAAAGGTGCACAGCTTCTATTCATATTATGTTTTATAAATTTTGATTGATTAGTGCTATGATGATAAAGGGATAAGATGTAATTTTTATAACATCAGTGAATGTTCAATTTAAGTGCACCTAATTTGCATGCAATTTTTGATTAAATGCTGTGGTGATACACAGTGAAAAGCTGTTGAAATTTAGTTACATACAACCAAGTTGCAGGGGAAAAAATGACGCAGCACTAGATGTGCAGATAATCAATGGCGCTGTTTTCAGTTTCAGAGTGCAAATTGGTCACAGATACTGCTGATGTGACATGTTTCTGTTGAGTTGCTGAATAAGTCTCATCTTGTGTCACCAGTATTTATTCCTTGTGCTGTGGGGATTTTTTTCCCCATGTTTGCATAATGAAAGTAAATTAATGGAATAATCCTGCTCATTCCTGTTATTTGGGTTTGCTATTTGTTGTGATTCTTACAGATTTTATCCAGTGGTTGAAATCAAAATGCTTGATAACCTCCCTGTTTTGGCAATATTCAAATGTACGGTATGTTACATATTTAAGAGTTCATCTCTGTGTCCTGGCTGTATTAAGTAATCGATCACTGTCTAATGAGCATCAGGACAAATCAGGTAGATCCAGTTTTAAAATCATTTTTGAATGAAGGACTGTTCAACAGATTGCTGGCTGGGACAAACCAGCTCTGTGTGTTTGTAATAATGTTAGCTTATAGAATCAATGCAGCTGATGGTCTCTGATCACAACTGATGTGACTGTTTTCAAAGCAGCAACATCATTGTCTGTCTTCATGCTTTATCACAAAAATAGAAAAGAGCAAATCCTGTTCAGTTTAACGTTTCCTGATGAATATCCGCATTGGATTTAAACACTAATACAAAACCTGAAAGACAATTTGTTGGCTTTTCTCTTTTCTACATATTATAATTACCCCGAGCGCATCACTTTGATGTATTTTACATACATCTATCAATAAAGATAGCATCACAAACATCACGTCAGCTACTGTATCTATCCCTCTGTTAATACAGTTATCTGTCTTTCTCTTCATCTCATCTTTCATCACCAGTTGACCGAATTGTGGGTCTGGACCAGGTTGCAGGCATGAATGAGACAGCGTTTGGTGCTGCCTACAAGACCAAGAAGGGCATGTTCCGCACCGTGGGACAGCTGTACAAGGAGCAGTTGTCTAAGCTGATGGCCACACTGAGGAACACCAATCCCAACTTTGTCCGATGCATCATCCCAAACCATGAAAAAAGGGTCCGTCTCAAGATTGTCACAGTTACCCTCAGTACAAGCTGGACTGATAGATATTGATATATGTACTGTTTGATAAAGCTTACTTGTGATAAGCTTGAATGAATTTTGCCCAAATGTAAAGTTTGTTCTTTAACCTTCTCAATTTTTTTTTTGTTTTGTTTTTTCATTTTCATTCTCCTCTTGTTTTCATTCACCTTCTTTTGTTCCCCATCTCCTCCCTGCTTTCTTCTTTCTTCTTCATCCTCCTCACCCAGGCTGGAAAACTGGACCCCCACCTGGTTCTGGACCAGCTGAGGTGTAATGGTGTGCTGGAGGGGATCCGTATCTGCAGACAGGGCTTCCCTAATCGCATCGTCTTCCAGGAGTTCAGACAGAGGTAATGCTTTACCTCTGACTCAGTTAATGTCTGGTCATCACATGTCCTGTAAAAATGTGGAAAATTTAGATGATAAAGTAAAGCATATAACTTTATTGTCATAAATAGATGACCATAATTGTCATAAATAGATAAATAATAGGTATAAAATATGACATGATATGGCTCTCAGAAACCTAGCAGTATGCTTTTTCACTCTGTTAATAAAAGAAGGATCTGGTCTCTGATATTCTTTCACCTTTGTGAAATTGTTTGATCTCGGTAGCTCTGTAACTGTAATTTAGGAGACGCAAGCCTCTACCACTTCTTTCTCTCCCACGTTCTACATCTTATAGCTTTAGCCAGTTTGAAGCAACAAATTTATTTTTTTTGTCCTAGTGACTCTCTGTTCTTACAGTGGACTCCTCTCTCTGCTTTGTGTCCAGGTATGAGATCCTCACTCCTAACGCCATTCCCAAGGGCTTCATGGATGGCAAGCAGGCCTGCGAGAGAATGGTAAGGTCTTGTGTCTCAGTCGAGAACAAACGCAATTTATCTCAACTGCTGCCTCAGAGTCACACCGCTCACATTTGAAACAAGGCGCTTCATTTATTATGACTTTCTCAGGTTATAAGACAATGAAATAATCCAAATGTTCATCATTTGAGTGTAAAAACAGTCTAAATAAAGTATGAAGAACCACCTCATCTTTAAAGCAGGAATTTCTAAATATAAAATAGATTTTGTGAATGATCTAGTCCCATTACTACACAACAAAGAACAGTTATTAATTTAAGTCCTCTCGTGTCTCCCCTTTCCTTTGGTAGATCAAAGCCCTGGAGCTAGATGGCAACTTGTTTCGTATCGGCCAGAGTAAGATCTTCTTCAGGGCTGGAGTCCTGGCCCACCTGGAGGAAGAGAGGGACCTGAAGATCACTGACATCATAATTTACTTTCAGGCCGTCTGTCGAGGATATTTGGCACGCAAGTAAGGGCTGTCTACTTAGTTATTTGTTTATAAAGGCCCAGAGTTAGTTTGAAGATTTTATCACAAAAAATTTGATTTGACTGTTGTCTCAATATTTGTTCTCTTCCTCTCTCGTAATTCTTCAGAGCCTTTGCTAAGAAGCAGCAGCAGCTTAGTGCACTGAAGGTTCTCCAGAGAAACTGTGCTGCATACTTGAAGCTGCGTCACTGGCAGTGGTGGAGACTCTTCACCAAGGTGTGTGCCTTTGTGTATATACATGCATGCTGCCGAGAATGTTTGTGCAGTGTGTGTCTGCCTATAGAAGTCACTACCCTTCTGGTAAGGATCGTGCCAGCATTGAGGTCCAAAGGAGAACTGGTCAGATTTATCAGAAGAGATACTATAATTTCCCATTTAAATCTAGCTCCAATATGTCAGCTAGAATGTGCTTCGTCTTCTGAAACATTTCTCTTCATCTGTACCTGCAGGTGAAGCCCCTGCTGCAGGTGACCAGGCAGGAGGAGGAGATGCAGGCTAAAGATGAGGAGCTGGTCAAGGTGAAGGAGAAGCAGACCAAGGTGGAGGGAGAGCTGGTGGAGATGGAGAGGAAACACCAGCAGGTCAGTTACAACTGCAGAAATACTCTGTTAGTGCCACATTTTAACAACATGAATTTTCATGATGCATAATTGAAGGCATTAACATTATTTATGTGTAGTTAATGGAGGAGAAGAACATACTAGCAGAGCAGCTGCAGGCAGAGACAGAGCTGTTTGCAGAGGCCGAGGAGATGAGAGCTCGTCTGGCTTCCAAAAAGCAAGAGCTGGAGGAGATCCTCCATGACCTGGAGTCCAGGCTGGAGGAAGAAGAAGAAAGAGGCCAGGGCCTGCAGAATGAGAAGAAGAAGATGCAGTCCCATATCCAGGTATGTCCTAGAGATATGGAAATTTAAGTAGTGGATGCTGAAAAACAATTTTTGCACTGTTGGAAATATATTTCAAAAGATTAGTCTTTCAAATTACTTAAAAACAAAAATATGTTTGTTATGATTAAATACGTGTGTGTGTAGGACCTGGAAGAACAATTGGATGAAGAGGAGGCTGGCAGGCAGAAGCTGCAGCTGGAGAAGGTAACAGCTGAGGCCAAAATGAAGAAGTTTGAAGAGGACATTTTGCTACTAGAGGACCAGAACTCCAAGTTCATCAAGGTGAGAGAAAAGGGTCTACATTTCAACTACGGGTTTAGGATGCACAGAGATGTAGTGTAGAATTGTGAGGATTGGTTTTAAATAAGAGATGGAGGGTCTTTTCTCCTTTAATAAGATACAGTCAAAAGTTTCAGAGCATTGAAACATGTTGACACTGATTTGAGAGGCTAGCTGTGCACTAACCTACCTGTACCTCTCTCTCATCTTCAGGAAAAAAAACTGATGGAGGACAGAATCAATGAGATGACCTCGGTGCTAGCTGAAGAGGAAGAGAAAGCCAAGAACCTGGGCAAGGTCAAGAACAAGCAGGAGATGATGATAGTCGACTTGGAGGGTAAATTAACAGAATGCATAGAACAGGAAAGCAGAATAAACTTGTTCAATACATGAGCCTGTAAACTTTAAACCATGCTCATGTTTCTTTGTGATTTAATAAACCATTGTTTATTAAAATTATTTCTAATTCAGAGAGACTGAAGAAGGAAGAGAAGACCCGTCAGGAGCTAGAGAAGGCTAAGAGGAAGCTGGATGGGGAAACGACCGACTTTCAAGACCAGATATCCGAACTTCAGGCCCAGACAGAGGAGCTGAAAGCTCAGCTGGGCAAGAAGGAAGACGAGCAGCAGATACTGCAGGCTAGGTAGGAGATACTGGGACCACCTGGGGGACAATGGAGCAAAACTGTTCAGTACAGGTCACATCACTTCACCAACAAAAGTATTACATAACTGCACGCAAGCTAAATATGGGTTCCAGAGTTTTAATATTGAGTCACTGAGATTCTGCTACATGAGTCAGTCTCAGATAAGTGCTGCATAGCTGTGCAGAACAGTCATCACACTAAACATTATTGCACGATGAATTCACACCTGCCAGTTTATATGACACATTTTATTGGACTGACAACACTGCAGACACTTATATAGCAGAGATCTTATAATTTAGTAAAAAATAGCCTGTGAGACTCATTGTCCTGCAGGCTGCCTCAACAAAACATATTCATCCACTGATTGTCACTGCATTGGAATGTGTTTGCGTCGTTTGACTGTATGATGGGTGGTCATGTAATTTGTGTGGTATTAATGAGTCTTTGTAAGTTTAAAACCATGCATCTAAGCAGCCTGCATGCAGCTTATTTAGGAGTCTCCATCATAAGAAAACTGTTGGCATCAAGTGAGTTATAAAATAGTGATTTTGTCTCTGCTGCCACCCAGTGGCCACACAGCAGATGAGTTCACTCAAGGAACTGAATGTGTGTGTGTGTGTGTGTGTGTGTGTTAATCTTTTCAAGCAATAGTTTATTTATACACAAAAGTTAAAAAATGTAAAATGAGTGAAGAGCTAGAAGAAAGAATTTTTTTAATGATATTAAAATAAAATTCAGGCTGCAGCATATTTTTTGTGAGGTTCCCTGGTCATATTTTTTTCAATCATACCATCACAGTCACAATGTTTTTTTCACTTTGTATCTGGGATCTTGTTACGTGTTCTTCAATGTTCTTAATGTTGAACAGGGGTGAAGATGAGGTTAGCCAGAAGAACAACGCTCTGAAACAGGTGAGGGAGCTGCAGGCCCAGCTGTCTGAGCTGCAGGAGGACTTAGAGTCCGAGAAACAATCCAGGAACAAGGCCGAGAAGCTCAAGAGGGACTTGAGCGAAGAGCTTGAGGCCCTTAAGACAGAACTGGAGGACACCCTTGATACAACCGCAGCCCAGCAGGAGCTTAGGTACTGCACTCTGCATTTTACTCCTTAATTTACATTTTTATAATAGACAGTGGTCTATCAGGAAACAGGAAAATTAAGTCTTTTCTGTGTCCTTATTCTTTGTAGGACCAAGCGTGAACAGGAAGTTGCAGAGCTGAAGAAAGCCATTGAGGAGGAGACTAAAAATCATGAGGGTCAGATCCAAGAGATGCGACAGAGGCATGCCACTGCCTTGGAAGAGCTGTCTGAACAGCTGGAACAGGCCAAGAGGGTGAAATACCTTTCCACAATCTACAATCTAATATCACAGGATTATCAAATCCTTCAAAGAGATAGCGACATCACTTCATCATGTGACTACACTAATGTTTGCCGTTCATTATGTCCAGTTTAAGGCTAATCTGGAAAAGACCAAGCAGAGCCAGGAGAGCGCCAATAAGGAGCTGACCAATGAGGTCAAGAGCCTACAGCAGGCGAAGACAGAGTCGGAGCACAAGAGGAAGAAACTGGAAGGCCAGCTGCAGGAGTACATGGCCAGGGTCACTGAGGGAGACAGGGCCAAGGCAGAACTGGGTGAACGCACACACAAACTGCAGGTGAGGGGTGGAGATGAAAACATGCTTGATTTAAAACAGTGGAATCAATCCAAGTAAAATGAATACAATCAAAAATAGTGTTTTTTTCCCCCATATAGTGATGGAATCCATGTGTTTTAGGTGAAACTGGTACCACCTATGAGAAAAAATAAACCATATATTTTTAAATGTACTGATCATAAAGAAATATTGTCATTAAAGGTAGAGTCAGTGATTCTGGTGAAAGATTTTCAGCACACTTTTTGTCAAATTCAGCAAATATCTCCTCACTGTCCGCTAGCTGTCCCTTCTGTGAGTGCATACATACATACACAGCACTGGCTTTGTGAATGAGAAACAAACAAAGTGGCTGGAGCGAGCCACACAATACTATTCCAGCCAATCAGCAGCAGGGGGCGTTAGTGCTAGTGCATAGGACAGGGGGAAGTCATCAGAGCAGCTGTCTGTGTGAGGACATGTCGGTGTCCTGTCTCCAGCACCCGTTGAATGGTGGCAAACCAGAGAGGCGGAGAGTGTGGATGGACTGTTGTGCTCACATGAGACGATTTTTTTCCACCAGTGATAAAGTGTGAGAGGAACAGAGGTGACTCTACAGCTGATGCATCACTCTGAATTGTGCCATATTTCTCTTTTGGTTGTTGCCTTGGCAATGTGCATCCATGAATTTGGGGTGCAGAGTTTCTTAGGGGAGAGGTGTATTTGTTTGGGTGTTAAGTTAAAATATAAACAATCTTTCTTCAGAATGACTGACTCTACTTTTAATGGTAAACTTCAGCTTCCATGTCAAAACTTTCTGAACACTTCTGGATGTATAATCCTCATTTTCTTTGTGTTTTATTAACAGAAGATGCCATAGATTAGCTTAAATTTGAATTTCTTTCTTGATTGTAAAAGCTGTATACTTTAGAAAATTAATTTTTAAACTGTTCCTTTATATTAGAGGTAGACTGTTCTTCTTACTAACAGTATGCAAACCAAATGAATGGAAACTGTAATGATGCAGTTTAACTGAAAAGCTAAGTGCAAAGTTGAAGAACGCAGTTGTGATATAAAACCACATTTTTGACAAGCCTATTTTTATGACAGTGTTTTAACAATACATTTAACCTAAATTGACCTTTGTACCGTCCCATACAGACTGAGTTGGACAATGTTTCAACCATGCTGGAAGATGCAGAGAGGAAGGGTATCAAGATGGCCAAAGATGTCTCTGGACTAGAGAGTCAGCTACAAGACACACAGGTGACATACGGCGTCTCTGAGCATGAATCATCAAGTGAAAACTAATTACTACTTTCTGTTAAACTAACTGGACAAATATTCATTTTCTTTTAGGAGCTGCTCCAGGAGGAGACCCGCCAGAAACTAAACCTCAGCAGTCGTATACGCCAGTTAGAAGAGGAGAAGAATGCTCTGCAGGAGCAGCAGGAGGAGGATGAGGAGGCACGCAAGAATCTGGACAAACAGATGCTGACCCTACAGGCTCAGGTAGGACAGATGGTCAGCAATGTTTAAGTCATATTTTTGTTTATTCTTTTCTGAATATGTCCTGTTTTCTGTTTGTAGCTGTCAGAGAGTAAGAAGAAGCTAGAGGATGATGTTGGAACAATCGAGGGCCTGGAGGAGACAAAGAAGAAGCTGCAGAAGGACATGGAGCTGTCCAGCCAGCGTCTGGAAGAGAAGACCATCGCTTTTGAAAAGATGGAGAAGACAAAGACCCGTCTGCAACAGGAGCTGGATGATCTAACTGTAGACTTGGATCACCAGAGACAGATCGTCTCCAACCTGGAGAAGAAGCAGAAGAAGTTTGATCAGGTGAGTACGCACAGATATTTTGTTCAGAAAACAATTTTGGAGTGAAGTGAGTTTGTAAATTTGTCTTCAATATATTTTTAAATATCACTATTAAATCCTCTAGTTTTATAGGTTAAATAGATTTAATTAATTTCCTCAAATTACCGTCTTCACAAATTACAAAGATAATTTTCATAAAATTCCAATCTGATGTCCTCCTCTGCAGATGCTGGCTGAGGAGAAGAGCATCTCAGCTCGTTATGCTGAGGAACGTGACCGTGCTGAAGCTGAGGCCAGAGAGAAGGAGACCAAAGCTCTGTCCATGACCAGAGCTTTGGACGAGGCACTGGAGGCCAAAGAAGAGCTGGAGAGGGTTAACAAGCAGCTACGTGCTGAAATGGAAGATCTAATGAGTTCAAAGGATGACGTGGGCAAGAATGTGAGTGTTGGGATCAATACAGCACATATGAAAAAAATCTGCTACAGAATTTTTCTTTCTTTCTCCTTCCATGCTCTCTTCCTAAACCCTCATCTCTCTTTCACCAATCACCCTCTGTGTATCTCCTCCCTATCAGGTCCATGAGCTGGAGAAATCCAAGCGTACTCTGGAGCAGCAGCTGGAAGAGATGAAGACTCAGTTGGAGGAGCTGGAGGATGAGCTGCAGGCCACAGAGGATGCCAAGCTGCGTCTGGAGGTCAACATGCAGGCCATGAAGGCTCAGTACGAGAGAGACCTTCAAGGCCGCGATGACCAGAACGATGAAAAGAAGAGAGCGCTGGTCAAGCAGGTGCGGGATAACACTTAAAAAAGTAAAGTCATGATGGAAGAATATTCTATACGTCCCACAACACTAATATCTTGTTCTGGCTGCTCCCCTCAGGTGCGAGAGATGGAAGCAGAGTTGGAGGATGAGAGGAAGCAGAGAGGTCTGGCTGTAGCTGCTAAAAAGAAACTGGAGATGGATTTGAAGGATATAGAGGGTCATATAGAAGGAGCCAACAAGGCTCGAGATGAAGCCATCAAACAGCTGCGCAAGTTACAGGTATGGATTTGATACATATGTTTGAATCAGTTATGCTTCATATTTCATCCTCCATTCATACCTTTCCCATTCTAAGCACTACAGTAAGCAGCCATTCTCAGCAATACGTTGTCTCCTTCAGGCCCAAATGAAGGACTACCAGCGGGAGTTGGAAGACGCCCGAGCTTCTAGAGATGATATTTTTGCCATGTCCAAGGAAAATGAGAAGAAACTCAAGAGCCTTGAGGCTGAGATTGTGCAGCTACATGAGGTACAGGACTTCAGCCTGATGCATGGTGGAGCTGGAGCTATTTAGGGTTGTAGGGTGTTGATTTATGGCAGCTGGGCTTTTGTATGCACTGTATACTCTACAGTCTTAACTCATGATAAAGCATTGTATGGTTCTCTCTCAACGTTCGATGACACACAAGTGAAGTGCTGATAACCTGTGTTTCACCTTTAACCTTTCTCCTGTCTCTCTGTCCTGCTCTCTCTCTTTGCAGGACCTGGCAGCATCTGAGAGGGGCCGGCGCCATGCAGAGCAGGAACGGGATGAGCTGCAAGATGAAATCTCCAACAGCACCTCTGGAAAGTAAGTTACACTCACCCGCTTGACCATGTTCTAAACCTTCTTGTACTATTTTTTATTTTGCATCAAACCCTAAGTAATTGGTTCGGCAGGGAGGATTAGTAGCCACTTTTAAGATGCTCCTCTCAGCCAGGACATACAGTATTTATATGGTCTTCTCTTTCAACAGAAGATTATTGAAGTCACATTTTGACGACATAATTCTCTTACTTTTTGTGCTTCAGGTCTGCTCTGATGGATGAGAAGAGGAGGCTGGAGGCTCGTATTGCCCAACTGGAGGAGGAGCTGGAAGAGGAGCAGGGTAACATGGAGCTACTCAACGACCGCTTCAGAAAGACAACCATGCAGGTGTGGTGTGGTGTTATATTGAAATAGTACTGTGTTCATACTTTTATACCATCTTTGTTCATCCCTATTTTCATCGGACTAATATAAAGTATAAAAAAGATTTAAGTCAAATCATAAATAACATGAGGTTCATACATGATACTCTCTCTATCCTCCTCTCTCTGTTACCTGCTCCCCTCTCTCTCTTCCTTCCTCTTTCCAGGTGGACACACTGACTACAGAGCTGAGTGCGGAGCGCAGCACAGGCCAGAAGAGTGAGAATGCTCGCCAGCAATTGGAGCGTCAAAACAAGGAGCTGCGGGCCAAGCTGGGAGAGCTGGAGGGTTCGGTGAAGAGCAGGTTTAAGGCCTCCATCGCTGCCCTGGAGGCCAAGATAGCACAGCTGGAGGAACAGCTGGAGCAGGAGGCTAAGTGAGAATGATTACATTCTCGTCCTTGCTTAAATGAATGAACATTATTTGTAGAGCAAACCCTGTTACTATGAGATCAAAATTTAGTCAAAAATAATTGTCTAAAACACATTGATAGGTTTACCTACATTAATCTTGCTCCTTTTCTCTAACCTTCACCTGTTCTTCACTGCAGGGAGCGAGCAACAGCCAACAAGATTGTGAGAAGGACCGAGAAGAAGCTGAAAGAAATCTGCATGCAGGTGGAGGATGAGCGCCGCCATGCCGACCAGTTTAAAGAACAAGTATGTCTGTCACTGCTGATATGAACACTGCCGTAATTAGCTGTTTTCAAGCATCTCTTTCTACAATGTAGACCAGGAAGCAACCCTGCAGTCCTAAAATGCCAGCCTGCACACCCATTTTAAATTTCTCACTATCGTTTTTTGTTTTTCTGTGTTTGTGCGTGTAAAGGTGGAAAAGACTAACTCCCGCATGAAGCAGCTGAAACGTCAGCTGGAGGAGGCTGAAGAGGAGGCAACAAGAGCCAATGCCTCACGCAGGAAACTGCAGAGAGAGCTGGATGACGCCACCGAGGCCAGCGAGGGTCTGAGCCGTGAGGTGCACACACTCAAGAACCGCCTCAGGTACGGTGAAGCAGACAAAAGCATCCACTATCTGTCACTTATAGTAAAGCAACTGCTAAATAGGTAACCCACACAGGTGTTTTCACTTTTTTCTTATTAGCTTCCTTGTTAAGATTGTGTGTGAGTTTGATGGAGAAATGAGTAGCTAACATTTTACCTTTGAACATATGTTGGCTTAATGAATGAGGGTAAATTATCAGATATTCATCTTTTCCCTCTCAGGCTTTTGTCTTTGTTTTTTTTTTTTACTTTGGCCTCCGGTGTCAACACCCTCTCTCTACCTCTACACCTCTTCCTCCTTCAGGCGTGGCGGCCCCATCAGCTTCTCCTCCAGTCGCTCAGGCAGACGTCCGCTGCAGGTGGAGGGAACTTCCTCCTTGGACCTCCTGTCCGATGATGAGCTGGAAAACAAGATCACTGACAACAATGCCAACGAGACACCAGCGCCCCAGCCAGAGTAGAAGAGAAAAAGCCTTAACTTTTGCTCTCCCATCTACGCATCACCTCTCAGCCCCACCGGAAAAACACAGACACTTCCAGCTTCAATAGGGACTCTCTTGTTGCCCCTCTGGCTACTTCAGCACTTAAAATCCCTCGTAGCTCCTGTCTGAATAGATCTGTTCTCTCCAAACCACATGCTGCATGATCTAAGCAAGAATACCTAAAACACCATATTCCTGACCTTACTTCTCAACCCTAAACCTTAGCAGACACCAGCAGTTGGACCCCACTTAAGCACTACTCTGCCTTACCCCTCCTTATCAAGCTGCAGGGCTGTTTAATAGCAACTTCCATTCAGTATAGATGACTTCACAAACCCCCCGTAGCTCTCTCTTTGTGCACACATTAGAAATAAGCAAACCTTTCCTGATGGAGTTCATCCACCTGCTCATAATGCAGTGAGTGCACATGTGTCTGGATGAACATGATAATTATCCTCAGTTGGACCAGTATTTAGCTGTTTAAAACGCTTCCGAATGCTAAAATAACAGCATTGCAATATCTGAAAGGAACAAATTATGATGAAAGCAAACAACCTTCTGACTTTATTTTTTCATCAATCTACAACATATTCATCGTATAAATCAGTTTAGTTATGTTAGTTGAACTGTAACTGAATAGTATTTTTCCACTCCTATGCTAGGATTGTTTGCTTGCATATGAATATAGAAATGTGACTGTATTCTGCCTTGTTGCCTCAGTGCTATGAAACATTGCTCTCTTGACCAGTATTGGATTCTCAGATGTTTGACAGTAGGTCAGTGTCGACTTGTAATTATTTGGCGTGAGTGCTGTGAAGGCAGCAATCGCTCATGTTCTCTTGTTTTCTTCTTCTTCTTCTGTGCCTTTTTCCGCTTACTCAAAACTCAAAACACATGTACGCCACATATACTGTTCATATACTGAAACATGCGTAATTTTGTGAAGGTCAATGTATTTTCATAAAATATTCATAAATTTGCATATGAAATGAGATGTTAGTGGGAAAACTGATTTTCTTTGCTTGGATGTTACAACAGTGATTCATACTGTATGTGAAACCGTGCGGGATTCTGTGTAGATGGGTGCTACGACTTTTCTTATTGATAACTTTTATACTTTTTGAGTTATTAAGATTTAAAAACAATCCAATAGACCGACTGTATTTATATCTCTGCTGTTGTATACAGTTTAAAAAAAACTCCATTCATATCTCAATATGCTCAGTATTATACATTGATAAACTGTACCTATGCTCATTATGTACAGTTTATGAATTAGTAGGGGTTATATAATGCATTAAAGTCTATGGAGCCCAATTCACTTCCATTGTATTTATAACTCACCTGTGAACAGTACAAACTCCAGTCAAAATTCCAAATGCTGCGGATTAGACAGGATCAACTGTGCATCAGTCCGTGATGAGTCATCAACCACTTCAGTAGTAATGTCATACATTTTCAAAATCATTTGCAGAAAAATAACGCCTATCTGTATGACAGCAAACACACATTTTCTTGTCTGTGTGTGTGTGTCTGTGTGTGTGTGTTTGTAGAGTAAACTAAAATGCACAGGCAATAATTCCACTGAATTAAATTCAGATTGTGGAAACATAAAATCATGGCAATCTTAAATACCTGAATAAAATGAAAATCATTTGGTTGCTGTCGCTGGTCAAAGGATACACCACACTGTAGTGTTCATTTTGTCTTCGTGTCTCCATTCATTTGATCAAGAGTATTATTGTGTTACACCTACTGAACACAGAAACAGCTTGACCAATCGTGGCCAAAGAGGCTGTCAAAATGAATCAAATCAACCCCAAATATTTCTGATATAAGGTGTTCACTTTCTCCAAAAGAATGCGTTATGCGCTCTGTCAGAGAGGAGATAAAGTGTCTCTAATGCGCCGAGTTGTGGAAACAACTTCTGTAATCCATCATGTGACTCATAGTAATAATCACTCCATAATGAAAAGAGACGTCTGTTGTGGAGTAGGAGAGACGGAGGCAGAGAAGGAGAGCCGCTCAACCAGGAGAACAAAACCTCCCTGACATACACCTCAAACTCCTCCGGTAAGTGTAACTGTAGCCTTGTAGCTGCTGGAAAACAATCATGAGTGACCTCAAGGTGAAGCAAGGTGGCGTTTATTTACATAATTTAGCTAGCAGGCTTTTTAAAAATTGTCTTATTCATGTAATTGGGAAGTAATGATGGAGCAGAAAGTTATGAGGATCAACAGATGTTCGTCTGTGCCACTTTTTACGCATACAGGCTACTTCATTGCACTGACTAGTTGTGATATCTTGAGATGTGGTGTAACTATAAACGGCTCAATTTAGTGGCACTTTGTCAAATATGAAACTTTTTTTCAACTGCTGCTGTGTTGCTCGTGCCTCTGTGGACATCAACGTGCCTCGTAAAGCCGGAGGTGGTGGTTCAGTGAAAATCATTTGTCATTATCTGTCAATTCCTTTTAGAGACAAAAACCAAACGGCAACAATGAACACAGTTAATTGTAGGTTTCAGCAAATTGCCCTACACAGTTGTGACCCGCAGTCTGACATCAAATATTCAAATGCAAATCGACCGGTGAATCACAGCCGGTGGAGCTGTCCTATAAATACGGACACAAACCATCCTGTTCTCCTCGCAGGGCCTGATACAGGTGCTTCCTGCGGAGCGGGAAAGAAAGAGACAAGACAAGGTTTTTTTGGAGGGAGAAGTGTAAAACCGTATGATGTCCGTTGTGGGCGCCCAGCCTTTCATCAAACCAATGCAGTCATCACCTTCCGTTTCGCCTATCCAGAGGAGACACACACTTCCCGCAAGCGAAGTCCGGCCGCTCAACACACAAGATGCCATAAGCGTCTTTGAAATCGAGCGGGAAGGTAAGAAACCCATCTTATCCGTCACATATTGAAGCAGAAATCCGCTCAGCTGGGCACAAATTCGCTCTGAAGTTTTGCTGAGTCAAAAGAGAGTCATCAACAAGAGAGTTTTGCGTAAAACCATTTGGCGCTTCGACAGATCTAATTCCCTTTCGCTCTTAATTTATTTGTCAGATATTATTTTTATTTACCTTTTAAGGAGATTGTGTTAAATCTATATTCCTTCAGCAATACGTTTATTGGGCAGTTTGGGCCGCTTTAAGTGTGCGTAAAAGTAATACGAAACCATTTTTGCGCATGGACTCATTCTCTCTCTCTCTCTCTCTCTCTCTCTCTCTCTCTCTTTCTCTCTCTCTCAGCATTTATCTCAGTGTCAGGTGAGTGTCCCCTTCATCTGGATGAGGTGCGTCATTTCCTCACGCTGTGTCCGGAGCTGTCCATGGGCTGGTTTGAGGAAGGCCGCCTGGTGGCTTTTATCATCGGCTCTCTGTGGGACCAGGACAGGCTCACTACAGTAAGACATCCTGCATGTCTCCACCTTTCCATTTCATCATTTAGCTGCCTCTTAAAAACAAATTCATATATACACATAAGCAGTAATTATGACATCCAACCATGTGTTTTTAACTTTGCTCCAGGAAGCGCTGACTCTCCACAAGCCCTGTGGCTCCACCGTCCACATCCACGTGCTGGCTGTCCATCGCACCTTCAGGCAGCAGGGCAAAGGTCCTCTTCTCATGTGGCGTTACCTGCAGTATCTCCGCTGCCTGCCCAATGTGCGCCGAGCGGTACTGATGTGTGAAGACTTCCTCATCCCCTTCTACCGCAAGTCTGGCTTCAAGGTCCTGGGCCGCTGTGCCATCACCGTGGCCAACCTGACCTTCACAGAGATGTGGTACCCTATCAGCGGCCACGCGTACATGCGGCGCAACAGTGAAGCAATTCGTTTCCCTCAGCATCCCTTGACTGTGCCACTGACAAAGACTGATGAACATGTTGATGTATGACATGGTGGTTTCATCTTTTTTCACTGAGATGATATATCTGCACAGGTTGTCTTTAATTTAAAAGGCACAAAAAAATAAATAAATAAAAAATCAGTGTTTTACTCTTTGTAGGATGTTCACCACTTGGTGAGTATTTCAGGGTCTATTTTGTTGTTTTTTTTTTCTCTTTTACTTAAACTCGTCAATCTATATTGTGTGAAGTTCTCCCATTGTGAGATTGTACAATAAAAACAAGAATGTACTATTCTGTGATGTGATGTATTACATGTAACCAAATTCACTTTGTTAGGCTATTCTGTGTATCGCTCACCTGTGAAAGGAGTACAACAACAACAACAACTCTGTATTATTATTAACTCTGTATTATTTAAGTGTTGCATTTGTAGTAGACATTTGGATTTGTGGCTGTAAGCTGTCTCCTGCTTAGCACCTTTCTGGGCTTCCCACAACTATGGACTGACGTCAGCGACTTTAGCCGCTCAACCGCAGCTCCTCCAGCTCTATTAGGGGGCTTTAGCTATTGCAAACGTCGGAGGATTTAGAAGAGGATCCACTCATCAGTTAGACTGCAGATCCAACGACCTTACTTAAATCAACATATATATTTTTTGGTTAGTGGGGAACAGCTGTTTCAGCTTGTGAAGCCAGACTTTGTATTGTGATTTTTATTTTAAAGTTAATTCTCCTTGGGGTCCTGTATCTGTTACAGTATCACAATTTCAATAAAATGTTTTATACTGTTTTTTAAGATGGAAAAGATTTTGATTTGTTCACTTTTTTTTTCTTTTTTTTTTCCTTTTTTTTTTTTTTTTTTTTACCAAAAGCTGACATTAACCAAAACAGGAGTGTTGTACATGCACTGACTGACATTTACTTCATTGATGTTTATCTAATAAAAGATTTACTTCAGATTTCAGCGAATACCTCATTATCACAATTATTCATAATGTGAGGTTCCTTAACCTTCCTGTAGTATAGTGTCACTGTTTTATGCCAGTATCTTCAGCTGTGCCTGAACTGCACCACTGGAGACACAGTCCTGCCAGTGGGAAGCCTTATGCTCTTGAATGGAGCTTTAATCCATGACACAGTCACCGACTCACGTCTAATCCACTAACGTGCCAGGCTGAGCAGCTCCCTCTGCTCTCAAGGACAAACATGGCACTCAGTGGTCACCTCAAAAATGACCCAGAACTCCAATTAGCATCAGCACACAGTGAGCAGAGTGAAGGTCTGATACCAGTACTTCCAGCAGCAAATGTTTTGTCATAAGTGTTTGTTGTTCCAATCAAGAAAGAAACCTCAGCCTACCATGTGATAATGAAAATGATTTTTTTTTTATCTAGCAGCAGAAATAGTTGCCTGTACTCTCCATGGCAGAGGAAAGGAAACAGTTTTATGCATAAAAATGTGCAGAGAAAAGGAATTTACAGGTTTTGTTTTCATGTAGCTGAATTCAGAGACAAATTAACAAATATATATTTTAAATCCATATCAATCTACATCAGTACAACCAGGCAGTGCTACTTTGTTATTTCACTGATTAACCATATTTTTTATGTTGCACACCTCTACTAGACAGACAACCAAACATTCACTGTCAGACTAGGATCACGGGGCAATCAGGGGTATTGCTGTGAGGATTTTAGCACTGATAACAAGTTGACATTTGATCAGAACATCTCTGTAACTGCCAGAAAAGGCACACATCAAACATTGAACTTTGGAGAGGATAATGGTGATAAAGAATTTCTCCTCTAGAGAGGAAACTGCAGAATGAAGATGGCTTGCAGCATCGTTGCTGTTTCAAGCTGATGTAGCCAGCTGGCATCTTTACACAGTTGGTTGTCAGTGAAGTCTGAGATTTACTGGAGTTTCTTCCTTCTGGCAGAACGTTTAGAGGAACAAAGAGCAAGAAAAATGGATTGAGGAGCCCTTTTAGTGTATAAAATTGCTTGACTTTGGTAAATGTACTTTATGATATTTAGAAGTCTGTTGGTGTTGTTTCTTTTAAGGCTGCTTATCAAGGCTTTCCATTAGCAATAATAAAGTCTGTCTGAAACCTGGCTGACCCAGAAATATTGTGGGTTTTTCCTTTTCCTGATATTGTTATTTTAGAGGGAAAATACAGAACAGCGCTCGCTGAATAAGAGTGCTGGTTTATATGTATTGGCAAGATTGCAGGGCAGGCATACAGAGGGCTTTGTCATTGTCATTTATAGAGTGAATAAGAGAGAAATGTGCAAATGCTGATTATCAGGGTTTAAACCATCAGTACCATCAGTGCAGCAGTCTAGTATTATGACAATAATAATCCAGCAAAACAAAAAGGAGCTGCCAATTATCATGTACATCACTCAGGCAATGGTCCAATCAGAGCAAATGTGCCATTTGTGTTTCTATGTACTGTATGTGATGTTGTCGTATTCTGGGTTATTTAGCAGGCTTTTCATTAGGAATGCATCCATCACACACGCACTTTGTGGCATCAGTGTCACTATTTAGGTCACTACACCAATGAGAAAAGCTTGTACACTTTGCTGTCAAAACTTGGACATTTGTTACAAAAAAACTCACAGTAATAAGAGGACAATACTGTACACTGCACATTGGTTTTGTCATTACAGCATCATGCTGGCAAAGTACTTTAAGTGACATGACTAAACCATCAGAGAACATCCTTCATGCCCCCTCTAGACACAGAGTGGGGCCACCTCAGCCTCCAGACAGGCTCATGTGCAGTAATCCCACAAAGTCCTTCCAGTCACCAGGTAATCTGCGAGACAGACATCCCAGCAGAGAGGCGGCATACTCCCACATCAACACCATTTACTGCAACCTCCACCACTGGGTCAGATGGGGTCTTTCAGACAATCCCTCAAACTAATATCAATTTCTAATCCTTAACAGGAAAAGGAGATTTTAGACTTAAATTTACATTTTATGTGAGGCGCACTATTGATAGTCTGCATAGGGAGGCAAATCCAGAATCTGGAAAACCAAAAAAAGACCAGATAATTTGTGGATTTTCTCATTACACTTATTGGGCCAGATAAGCTAGATAAGTGTTAAGCATGCCTACTGATAAGGTGTTGAGCTATGGTATTACATAAAGAACAGCAGTTCCAATGTCTGCATTTGCCCTCACAACCTTTTATTAGATGCGTGCCTGATCCCTGTAGACCTGTGAGTTTGACCTTGTTAACCTCAACACACTACATGCTTGTATGTGAGTCATATTTAATCTGTATCCTTAATCCATAATTTCCAAGCATATGACTCACCAGGGTTTACCAGCATAGTATATTAAGTACAGCCATTTTGCGGAGATGCAGTTTCTAAAAGTGCTGCAGAAAAATCTTTTGATTGAACATGTTAATGCAACATAATGTCAACCAGGAATACTTATAACTCATATATGCAAAAACTAGGATTTAGGTCAAACCTGCAAAATATGTCTAGTTACACAGTGCAACAGATTTATTTGAGTCATACATTAATCCACCAAAACCCCTGGAGGTTGGCTGTTCTTGAGATCCTGGACAGACTATGACTGGCACCAACAATCACACAGGGTCAAAGTCAAATCATGTGTAAAATTTATTCCCACATAAACCAAACCTCTCTGTCCTTTGTTCATGCAGTATGCTTTATTTGTACAGTAGATGATTCATTGTCTTGTAGAGCAAGTTGTTTATGGGAATGGGAAGATATGCATCATAAATTGTATATTTCCCATATTAATATTAAGTAGACTAAGTGTCTACAGCCATGCTAACAACTCTGTGAGGCTGTGCTTAGACACAATGGTGCTTTCAGCTAAATGCTAACATCAGTGTGATGTTAAGATGCTGATGTGTAGAGACGGCTCATATTCACCATCTTAGTTCACCATGTTAGGATACTAACTTTAGCTAATTAGCACCAAACACAAAGTACAGCTGAGGCTGATGGGAATGTTGTTAGTTTTGTAAGTACTTAAATTAAATTGGACAAAGCAAGATGTAGACTTGATGGTACTAGACTAAAAGTCAGAGGCTGATCAAAGTTATCACAATTCATCCTGAGGGTGACATGAATGTCAGTACCAAACTTCATGACAATCTATCCAATAGTTGTTGAGACATTTCAAAACCACTTATATCAACCCAATGGTACTGCTACATGAAAAGTCAGAGAATCATCAAAGTATTTAGGATACATTGTCTGACTATGAATGTCTGTACAAAATTTCATGGCGATCCATCCAGCAATTGATGAGACATTTCGGTCAATTGACTGACCGACCTTCGTTACCATCCCTAAAACCACGCTGCTAGCATGGCTAAAAACCAGATGTCAGAATGAAGACAATCATTTGATAGTCAACATTGTTACATGTGTTGTGAATGCCCCAAACCTTGTCTACTGCAGGAATTACATTGACTCAATTATATGCATGTGTTGTAATGATTTAAACGTTAATATTTCAAACAATAAGAAAAAAATGAGTGCATGGCTTGTGGAGTTTATTAGGCATTTATGCAGGATTTAGCTTGAGAATGATGAAAAAAATAAACATACAAAAAAAAACATTACCCTCATTTTTACAGCAAACACAAAAATAGTACTGAAAAAGACAGATCCACGTGTGCAGTTTCACCCCAAAAGAAATTTTTTGCAGCGTTCAAATTGTGTATAAACATATCAATTTCCATTTTTTTCTTGACATGTGTCTGTTAGCATTATCATACACCCTTTAGCATGTGACACATTTCAAACTGCACATCTAGACTTTGTTCTAAGAGGAATTAAACCGAAAGTTTGAGTATGATGGGGCATCTGTGGCATCGGTGGAGGCAGCAGGAAGCATCAGGAGCCCTGTGATGATGTCTCTCCTACACCGGTCCATTGCCTGCTTGTATGATATCTTCTCCTTTGTGATGGGGTCTACCAGCTCTTTTGTGTGGGAAGACACATCTATCAGGTTATTGGCTGTTGTGTTGTCAATGAGATTGGTGGCCAGAGCTTCTTGGACAGTGAGCCGGCCAGCTTTAGTGGGATCTACCAACCCACCAGTCAGGTACTGCGCCTCCATGTACCTCCTGGCATTTTCTTGGGGAATGTACCCTTTCTGTGCTGCCGTTCCCACTGCCAGACGCTCTTTGGTCACAGGATCCTCGACTCCAGTGAAGGCCTTCTGCGCATTCAGAAGCTTGTACATATGTGTTGAGTCAATGAGACCATTCTCAGCTGCCTTGTGGACAGAGAATTTGTCCTTTTTGGTGAAATCAACAATTCCACCTGAGGCTGCCTGTGCCTCTAGCAGCTTCAGAGCTGTGTCGGTATCTATGAGCTTGCGGGTCATGGCACTTCTCACAGACATACGGCTTTCAGTGGTGGTGTCAAAAATACCAGAGATTGGGAAGTGCTCATCACTTGCTGCACTGAGGTTGTCCAAACTGCCACTATGGTGAGTGTTGAGACTGGTATAGGAGGACCTCAGAGAAGTTGGCATGGAGTTTAAGGGAGAGGCTTGGGTGGGTCTGGTGGGTGATCTTGGGGTATTTAATTGAGGAACATAGGGCTTTTTGGTTTCCCCTGCAACAAGGAGGGCAAATTCAGAAATGGGCATTTTCCCTTCCTTGTAACGGATCACATCATACTGGGTCAGGCGACCATCCTTGAGGGCATCCTTGACAGAGAACTGCTTCCCAGTCTTGCAATCCTGCAGAATTGTTGTATCCCCATCTGGACCAGTTGAAGTGATTTCCTCCCAGTCACACTCAAGCTCTGACAGGTGAATGTACTGGTTGCGATCAATTAGCCCTTGCAAGTAGGCATCATAGGGAGCCAAGTCTTTGCCAGTGTCCGGATCCAGGATGCTGATCCTTGTGGAAAGATTAGTCTCTCTGGTGTGAGTTTCAGACTGGTCGTCTTTCTTAATGCTGCCCTGCAGTTCAAGGATGAGCGTCTCTTTTTGGTGTATTTTGTCTTTTTCATTCAGGATGTCTTTCTCCAATCGTTGTATTTCAGAAGATGTCTTATGACTCCTCTGCCATGCAAGCTGGTTTCTCTCACTCATCAGCTTAGACTGTTGCTGGAAGGCTATGCTAATGTCCTGTCTTTCAGACTCTAGCATTTTGAGCTGTTTGAGGAGATCCTCCTTCTCTCTCTGCAGAGCATCTTTGTTGGTAATGAAAGACTTCTCCTTCTGAGAGGTCATAGACGTAGTTGTCTGGAGGTGGCTCATTTTGATGTTGATGCTCTGAAGGTTGTCTTCCTGGTCACGCCTGAGATTCCTTTCCTGCATGACTAGCTCTCTTAGATGTTCCCGTTCAGCCTCCACTGCTGGATCTTTCTCTACACGAACAACTTCTCTGTAAACAACCTTCTCAATTGACTTCTCCTTTTGCAGAATTTCCAACCTGAGTTTCAAGTTGCAGATTTCTCTCTCTAGACGACTGATATTGGTGCCCTCACTATCCATGTCAACACGAATACCTTCAGTGAGTTTCTCCAACTTCGGGTCTCTCTCCACTTTCAGGACTTCCTCAATGATGATCTTTTCCTCAACGGGTGGTGGAGAACTTTCCAGCTCAAGAATGCGAGATTTGATTTGCCTAAGCTCCGACTCTACTTGAATCTTCTTCTGGCGATCGTCCATCTGAGCCAGGGTATGCTCCTTTTCTTGAACCAGGGGTCTGAGCTGTCTAACCTCTAATTCAAGCTTTCTACGGGCTTTAACTTCTTCATCCAGGGACTTGTTCAACTTTTCATGCTCCAGGATCTGCTTGGGGTCCTTCTGAAGACGCACCACTTCCTGCATTACAATCTTCTCCTCTGGCTTCTGCCGTTCAAGAACAATGTGTTGGTTCTGAAGGTCAAAGAGATATTCCTCCACACTGCGGCGTTGTTGTATCTCTTCTCTAACATTCCTCCGAAGTCTGTCAGCCTCTTTCTCAATGAGAGGGTCATTCTCATACTTGATGACCTCTTTATTCACTAGCTTTGTCTCCACCTTGGATTTTTCAACTTTCAGCTCATCTCTTTCTTTGCGTAGATGAGTCAGCAGCTCTAGGATGGTGTCATAGTTGCCTTGCAGACGGGAGACTTGGTTGTTCAGCCTTTGTAATTCCCTGATGACCTCTGGGCTTTTCTCCTCCTTGATCACTTCCTGGGTTACCTCTTTGTACTCCACTTTGGGTTTCTGGGCACGCAGGGTAGTCAGAGTTGCCATCACTGTGTTGATTTCTTTCTCTAGATCGGTACGGTTTCGGCCAGACTCCTGCAGCTCTTTCCTCAGACGCACCAGTTCGACTTCTGTCTCAGGATCGACTCTGTAAATCTCATTGATGATCTCCTTGACCTCGACTTTAGGCTTGAGCTTCTCCAATTCACCATAACGTAGTTGTAATGTGGTCAGGTCCTTCATCAAGATAACGTTCTGATCTTTCTCGTCTTCCAAGGCCATACGTACCTTGTTTGAATCTTGGAGTGTTTCTAGATCTTGTTGTATTTGCTTCACCACCTTAGTGACTACCTTGGGTTGGATGGTGGGAATGACCCTCTCAAGAGTGTTTATCTGGCTCCTTGTGCTGAAAATGCTATCATTGAGGGACTTGCACCGGGATTCCTCCTCTGCAATGTCATTCTGGAACGTGAGAACAGCTTTCAGCATCTCTGGATCCTTTTCAAGCCTCACCACTTCCTTCTTCACAACCTTCTCCCTGATTTTTGGTTTCTGCTGAGCCAAAGTCGTAAGCTCAGTTTTCACATGAACGGTCTCGGTGTCTCTTGTTTTAAGCTCCAGTTGTATCCTCTGCATCTCATCTCTGATCTTGGCTGCTTCTTTTTCAAGCTGAGGGTCTCTCTCATATTCAGTCAGTATCTTGGTCACCAGTTTTGGTTCGACTTTGGTCAGCTGTGTTTCCAGTTTCATTACCTTCTCACTGATGATTTCTATGTCTGAATTGGTTCTTGACCTTTTCAATGATTCATCCTGGATCCTGTTTTTCAGGGACTGTAGTTCCTTCTCCAGTTTGGGGTCCCGGTAGTACTGCACCACCTCCTTCTCCTCCAACCTCTCCACTCCTCTCCTGCTTTTCAGAGACATGAACCTCTTCCGGTATGTTTCAAGGTCATTTTCAGCATGTAAGCGCCTGGTAATCTCCTCGTTCAGGTCTTTCTTCAGGCTGTCACTAACCTCCACGGTCTTCTTTTGGCTCTGTAGCTGCTGTTGCTGACTGACGACTACCTGACTTACTTTCTCTTCATTCTGCACATGAATAAAATAAAGAATACAACAATGATGATTTTGTGCACAACACCAAGAATTATTCTACCTTAGCATTGCTGTCGCTCATGTTATTTTCATTCCATCATAGCATACCCTGGCCATGATATTCTTTGCTGTCCCCAAGTGACTGAGTAGCTGGTCATTTTCTGCAGACACCTCAGAGAAAAGGTTCAGTAGATCTTTCTCCTGTAGTAGAAGCAGAAGGCAACATAAGTTTAAAAATTGAAGACAAAAAAGTCAAAATGTTAGAGAAAAAGAAGAGTCGTCTTAAAACAGTTGTCTATCACTGTACCTTTTTCTGTACAGCTTGAGCCATAGTTTGACGTTTCTTTAGAACTGGTTCATCGTCATTGTCGTCGTCATCATCAGTATCATCAGCATCATTCAGAGTGCCACGGTAAGTGTTTGACTTAACCTCATATTCCTAAATGGAAATACATTTGATACTGAAAGATTTAGTATTTGGGAGGTGCTAGTCTGCTCTATTTCAGTCACAAATGGTAAATGAAACTCACATTTAAGACATTCTGCAGATCACGTGAAAGAGCCTTGACTCGGTTTAAATCCCCTGATTTCTTCTCGATGTCCTCCATCACTCTCTAAACAAGGGACATTTTAATAATTACAACTGATAAGACAAAGCTGCTGAAACAGACTTGAGTTTGTTTGTTTGTAGATGTTGGAGACAAGTTATCAGGGTATGTAAAAGAAATACTTCCAGTCACCTTCTGAGAGTTCTGCTTGGCTGTTATTTGTGCCACATCATCAGTAGGTTTGATCTTGTTATTGGGCAAATTGACCAAGAAGAAATCCAGTGATTGGACAGCATTCTGGAAGTCTTGGTTTTGATTGGTTGCTTTTTGTATGAGAGCAGACCTGAAGCAAAATATAAACAACACTAATCATCAATGACAAATCACAAAAACACACATACATACAAGTACAATAATGCCATATTTTTATTTTTCTTACCTTTCTTGGAGCTGATTGTTGACAGTTGTGTAACGGTTCTTCAGATGTTTCACCTTATTCTCCTGACGGCGGATGTCGGGGCAGTATTCGTTGAAACTCTGCTGCAAGGAGCTGCATGCTTGCTCTGTCAGGTCCAAGTCTTTGCCCAATTTATTCACCTCATCTTTCTTTGAGGCAACATCCTTATGCATTACCTGTTTGATGGCGTAAGGAGAAAGAACAGAGATAAATTTAAAAAAAAAAAAACAAGTTTGGATCATATGAGCCTATCCTGATCTTTGTTAAAACTTTTTTGGTTGCATTATAAAGTATAACACCTGGAGCTGCTGGTTGCAACTGGGGAGGGCATTCTGTTGGTCAAGAATGGTGCCATCTTTAGCCAGTTTCTCCTCAAACCCAGAGACAGCGTCTTCCACATTCTGCATCTGCCTCTCTAGGAACATGGAGGCTATAGCTCTGGTGAAAGAAGGAAAGAGAAAAACAGGAGGTAATGATAAAAACTGGAAACTGAATCATTTGTCGAATGAAAAATGTTGTAATGTAGCTGATCTTCTCACTTTTTATTATAAAGATCAATAAGAGTGTTTATGTCATCGATCTTGTTGTCAGCAGCACTGAGTTTGATGGGCAGGGTAGAAGCGGTGGGTCCCAGGGGTTTCTTGGCCAGAATAGGGTCCATCTCTCTCTGGACCACAGACTTTTCAGACTCCAGCTTCTTTACTGTCAGAGCAGATTTCTGGAGGGCAAGTCATGTGGTGTTATTGATCACAACAAGTCAAATGTGAACATGCTAAGGACATTTAGAACATTAATAAGTTAATGAAACTGTAGCAGAGATCATATTATTAAAGCATGATGTTGCTCATGTTCACCTCGTTCTCTTGCTGCCTGTTCGTCAGGTCTTGTATTGGGTTACGGTTGTCTAGAGGGGTCCTCAGTCTGCTCAGGATTTCTTTTTTATTCTGATCCAGGGCATTGTTGATATTGTCAAATTTATTGGCTAGCTCTGCAGTTTTAGGATCTTCTGGGGCACTGGCTGCAGTGGCTGGGAAGAAGCAAAGACGACCACATTGAAATAGTGTTAGACAAGCCCAAACATTCCAGCAAAGACTCTTTTATGGTCTGAAAGTTATTGAAAAAAAGAGGCTGTTCTGTGAAAATGTTTTTCTTCTAACCTGCCTTCTGAGGGCGAACCACTTCCACAATGGGGTTTTTCAAGGAGGCCAATAGAGCAGATCTACGGCTCTTCAAGTCTGTAAGCTCTCTGTCCAGACTGAACACACACAGACACGACGTTTCATTTAAAATCATCAGTCAGGGGTTAAGCTTTGAATAATGGAGGGAACACATACCGAGGTGTTGAGTTTGTCACTTTATACCTGTTTACTTTCTCCAAGGCCTCAGTATTAGGCGGTGGGGTCATGAAACACGCACCAGGCAGGGTTTTGATCTTCCCAGTGCTGTTCTGAAGCTCCCACTTCTTACTATCCGAGTTGGACTTCAGGATTAGCTCCTCACCACGCCTCACTGTGTCCTAAAACAGACAGAGAAGATGATAAATTAAAGGTGACGTCCCCAAGAATGTTTTCCAAAATTTTGTCACACTTGTCTTCTCTTACATTTTCATCTTCCCAGTCACACAGGGACACTACAGTAGTGTGTTTGGTGGGCTTGATTCGACGTAACTTCAGAGGCTTGACGTTGCTGCTGAGCTCCTTGAGGGCAGCTAAGCGCTGCTCATTCCTTTTCACTGCTGGTTCATCTCCCTGAAAGTATTACCAAATTAGTAAAAGTAACACAACTGATTTTGCTGATCCTATTTAAAGCAGGTTAGGGCTGCAAACTTTAAAAAGTGCAGCCAGACATCTTCAACTACCAGAGTCTTGCTCCGAGAAGCAGGTTTACTGAGATAACTGGATGCTGAGTAAATCTGGTACATGGACTCATCTAAAAAGATCTGTTCCGGATTTGACTTATGTACATGTAAATTTAATGTATAACACAATATGTATAATTGGAATGAGAGAAGTTTTAGCCTTTTATATGCATTTGTTGGAAAATTTGATCAAATATTACACCACTTCTTATTTTTTGCATTTATCAGGGGTGCAAACAACAAGAAAAAAGCTGACAATGATTTTGTTTCCAATCACTTTCCAAACATCTTCATTGTCTGCGCTGGTCAGTGTGGAACTAATTCTCCTTGTTATGTGTTTTCTCCAATGTTCCTCATCTACCAGCAGTGGACTTTCCTGCTCCAGCTCGGTGTTTTTTGTTTTGTTTTTTTCATTTCTTTGTTTCAGCTAATTTTGTCATTCATTCCTACTTATTGATTCCTATTTAAATATTATAAATATATTTGACTCTTCTAAATTTCACAGATAAATTGCTACAGGAGAAATAAAAGCTTTAACATGAATAAAATTAACTTTAAAAAAAAATGTTCTCTAGAATGAGTAAAATGTAAGGATTTTATTAATGAACAATATAGCAAAACTAGTGTCCGATTGGCTCTTCCTGTCCTGAGTATACATTTGATCAATAATCTGATCCCTTAGGATGCTGCTTTAAGTGTCAGTAGCTTAATAAATGTGTCTTATTCCTCAAACTCAGTGAAAAACGTTTTTTACTTCTAAACTGGCTCCTCAGAGCATCCTGAAATTTAATTTGGTTAATAAATAAGGACCTTGATCAATAGGTCAGTGTTGAGGAGCAAAAGCTAGTCTTTGGGTTGATAATCAATGTATGACAAAGGGTTGTAAATCGTCTTTTAATATATTATAGCAATCTGCAGTATTGAAACCTACTGCAGGTTTCAACAACATACTCACATAAAATCTGTAATCATGTATCAGGAAGATTTTTTTAAAACTTTTTTGCAACACCTAGAGAACTCAGAGTAATGTTTCTATACTTTTGTAGAGCTGCATAGCAACCATATCATCAGACAACACTTGTACCTCCAGTGCCATAAGGACCTCAGGGTTGCTCTTGGCAGACAAAGACTTTGGGTCCAGAGTGGATTTGAGTCTCTCCAGGGACTCTGACAGTGTCTCTGCATCCAGCTGGAACTGCAAAGAACAAACGTTGTTCTTAACAATGTGCTGAGGTGAACAGGAAGAAGAAATATTATTATAGTCAGTCACAGTGTGGCAGTCAGAGACCCTCTACCTTCTTGTAGTCTTCAATGTTGTCCAGGTGAACTTCCTGTGCTAGACACAAGTTGAGAAAGGCTTGCCACTCATTCTGCACGGCTTCTTTGTGTGCCTGACAAAACACAAAAAAATCACCTCAGTTCAGTTAAATTCAGTTTAATGTAATTTGATAGAAGTATAATTGATCATATTCTGTTTGATATGATTTCCATTTACTCAACCATAAGAAATCTTATGTCATAGATGTCTATTATGATTTATCACAGTCATTATACATTTCTAAAGTCTGACACAGATGTACCTTTATTGTTGGGCTGCAAGGGTGTTTCATTTCAACCAGACGGTCTCCTTCTGCCTGAAGCTGGTTGACCTCTTTCTCATGTGCTAGCAGTCCATTATTTTTGAATTTCTGCACACAAACAGAAATAACAAATAGGGATGTAGAAGACATAACATTGTGTTTCAAGTATTCAAATCAAATTCTCCCAGCAGCTAAGTAGTTACTATGTGCCGTACTGGTTACACCAGTTGGGTCCCTAGCTGTTACAACCGGCCAAGAGAGGATTAAGCTTGAGGGCAAGCTGACAAATGAAGTTTCAATGTTATTTTTTAAACTGAGTACATCCCTCTGATCACAAGACAACACAGTAAACCAGGAAATTAAAAGAAGTCATCACATCTCACCAACTGGACACATGCACTACTTTGGGATCTGCATGAAGTGTATCTCACCTCGTACTCCATGCGGATGCCTGGGGGGTCAGCCATCTGGTCACTCCAGTCTCTCTGGAGGATTCTCTCCTGCTGGCCTGACAGGTAGACCAGCTCCTTACTGCAGCTCTGCATGTACTCGTACAGAGAGGCTAGGTGGCTGCGCCTCTGCTGGGAGCTTTCCTGCAAAGCACACAAGATGCATTATACACATACGGTATACATATCCCTCTGAACATGACTGAACTCCATCCAACAGCACACATTGAAGCCTCAGACTCAATAAGTGAGAAAAACAACAACTCACAAGAAGTTTGTCATATTTCTCCTTGATGGCGGCGTACTCCTCCTATGAACAAAGAAGATGTAGAAACAGGAAAATGTTTTTACTCGGCTGCCACCTGAGAAACCAACATGATTCATCCTGCATGTGTTCTTGCAGAGTGTGTGCATGATGTATTGTGTTGTTACCTGTGAGGTGGTGGTGCTGGGATGCATCTGGGCGCTGTACGCTTCGATCTCCTGGTGCAGAATGTTATGTTCTGCAATCTGCTTCTCTACATCATTCAAGTTGAGGCCGTATACTTCTGCCTTTAACTGTTTCTGTAAAACACAACAGCTGTTAAACATGTGAACTTAACAAGCATGGGGAAGATGTTCAGTGACTAAAACTCAAGATTGACTTGAATATGTTTTGTGGTCAATGTTGCATCAACTGACCAGTTTTTCATCCAACACAGGATCCCAGTCGATCTTTTGTGTCAGCACCAGATCTTGCACCTGGTCATACAATTCCCTGTAGGTCGCACAGTCCCTAGACCAGCGGTCATGGAGATTTCTCACACTGAAAGTGAAAAGAATCAGACCCAGTCAGCAGTGAGAAGACGGGAGGAGAGCAGCAGAAAGGGAATGTGGAAATGATAGTTTGTTGCATATCTTGATGTTATGCAATGAGTTTCAGGTGAGTCTGCTGGCATGCGTGTGTTTGTATGTTTTCTTTTTGTGATGGTTCAGAAAAAAAACTCACTCTCTCTCTATCTCATTAGTCTGCGGGTGCTGCAGCTTCTTGGCCTTGTCCACATCCATGAAGAGATCCTTCAGCAGCCCCTCAGCCTCTGCCAGGTTCTCTGCATTCTCCTTCTGGTAGATCAGGGGTTGATTCTTCCCATCGCGCTCTGTGTCCTACACAGGAGCAAGAAGAGACTTAAAATTGTTGTTGTTGCATTAAAACCTTTTAGCTAAGTAGAACAGACTTGATTTATGTGGCTCTGAGCTTATCTAACTGATTATGAAAAAGCTTTTCAGGTGAAGTTTTGGTGTTTTTGAATTGATTTATAGTGTCTAATCTCTTTAAATTAGAAGCATAGTATGAATATGTGTACTGTATATACTTTATGCATGTGTGCAAGTGTGTCTTTTAGAGCTCAAATCTTCATAACAAAGCAAAAAATTAGATTTTGCAAAAAGCATAGGTTCCAAAACAAAACAAAACAGACTTTTGCACACTTTGTATTTTCACCATTAGTGGCAGCATGATGCTTCAGGTCAAAGAAAATGTCTAAGTTCCATTGCAGGGATTTCCTAAAGAAATCAAGTATGTGTTTTCAAGAATCAAGTTTATCACGGTAGCCAAGTGATACGTCTTCATTTTCGTGATCTGAGTGTGACCTCAGGTCTCCAGCTCTGGTGTGTGTTCTTCTTACCAAATGCAGCAGCTCCTCACATTGCAGGATATTCCTCTCTACTTGGTCTGCATTCTTCTGCATGCGAGCAATCACCACAGCCAAGTCAGTAGCCTTGCTCCTGCGTAAAAAAACACACCCAAGAGAAAGATGATGGTGAAAATCCTTCTGACCAATGACACAAATTGGAACTTGAGTCTTGAGATGTTTGTTTGCATGATTGGAGGATATTAACACATTAGGAAACACCCAGAAATGCAAGCAGGTACTCTTGTTACTTTGATTAAATCGCATGTTGTGTATTTGTTCTTAAATACATTCTAAAATCAAACAGAGCTGCTTTGCGCTTTTACCCAAGTAGTTTTGAAGACAAATAATGTTACTTGTGCTCTGTTACTGTGTCAGTCACTGCCTAAATGAGACATCAGACATGTGGAATGAGAGGACTCTATATCTGGTGTTTTACATGTGAACATAAAACCCACTGAAAGTCCGAACAAAGAAGATTCCTTCACTTGCTCAGCATAATTCTTCATCGGCATGTCACTCATGAACACTTTCTGTAGACGTGTTTGTGCTCTCAGGGTGTTTGTTCTGTCATTCCACCTTCTTACTCTGGCACACCCAGATCAGGACCCAGAGGATAGATTGGGTCCCCACACACCCTCATCCCCTCCCATTAAGTGGTCAGGAATGTAGTCTGTGTGTGACACAGACATTCCTCCTGAGACAAACCTGTCACACTGCACCATTCAGCCCTTATCAAATTAAATGTTGTTATTAAATTCCAGAGTAGAAATGACAGTTGTAGTAATTATGGCAGACATTATGGCTCGCACAGTAGTAGGTGGGGTGCTGGAGAAAGATTACTTTTTTTTATTGCTCCTTTACTCATTCAGGCGCTTATCTGTGCTGGAAATAGCCAAGTCCAACATGTGTTCATTCACTGCATCCCACATTGCAAACATAATGTCGCCATAATCATTAAAGGACAAGTTCTCAGTTTTTCATGTCTGTCTTAAAACAACAGTCAGGCACCCAAATGAACAATGATTTTTGCTGTAATCATTCCTCCTGTTCATGCTGGACATTAAAAGATACTTTTCAAATGTGCTTCCAATGTAAGTGATAGGGGACAAAATCCACATTCTTCCTGTACAAGGAACAAAAATGTATTTAAAAGTTTATCTGAAGCTGATATGACGCTTCAGCAGTCTGAGTTAGTCAAATAACACGGATATATTTCAAAGTTAGTCTTTTTAGTGCCAAAAAGTTTTTGTTACAATCCTTCCACTGCATCTCAACAGGAAAACAAAAAGAGGGAATTTTATTGTAAAAAGAAAATAACTTTGGAAGATATTCATCTGGATTCATATTGGCTTTAGATAAACTTTTAATTACATTTTTGAACAAAACACTGTGGATTTTGTTCTCCATCACTTACACTGAAAGCACATTTGAAAGGGATCTTGTAACAGCCAGCATGAACAGGAGGAATGATCACAGTAAGGAAAACCTGTTTCATTGTTCATTTGGGCACCTGACTGTTGTTTTAAGACAGACTTGAAAAATTGAGAACCTGTCCTTTAAGAAATTTTTCAAGTGTCATGCATGTGTTGTATACCAGAAGCAAAGTGACTGTATTTAGGCAACAGACTCACTCGCTTCCATTCAAGCTTGATCGTCACTGTGCTGTTTAAGACAAACAGACCAAGCAGCAGGAAGACCCTGCCCTGCCACTCCTTCAGCCCTTCCTGTCTTCTGTCACTCACAATCTCGAGTCTCTCAGTCGCACGGCACACCCCTTTGTGAGGGAGCACTCATGTATGTGTCCCCCCCGGGTGACAGCTCGCACCGCGAGGAATGTGGAGCAAACACTTGCTTAGTCACTTTTAGAGGAGCGGGGTTGAGGTTGCACAATTTCTACACATTTATTGCCATTAGGAATCTCATGAAACACTCCTCTACTCAAACACTACTCACCTGCCCAACCACTGGTTCCTCTACACAGCAAAGACAACAAGTTACACATATAATATTTTCTCTGTTGACTTATCAACTTCATGAGTCAGAAATCCGGCTTATTGGCTGGCATTGCAAACAGATTTAGTCAGTCAGTAAACTTTGATGATACACCCCTTGGACAAAGACACAAACGTGCTGTGGTTCAGTACAGGTGTCAGGTGAGGTGACAAGAATCAGCAAAGTAAAATGGACTGTGATACTCAACATCTAAGAACAGTAACATGGTGGTATTATGAGAAAAAAAGACTGTGATATTAAATATTGGAGGGAGAGTTCATTCATTTAGCAAAGAATGAATGAAAGGCAGATATTTATATAGAATATAACAGTTGGATCATTGTTGCTTTCATATTGCACCTGAGTCCTGTGTTACACTTTGTCCAGAGAAATAAAACAGCTCCGTCCTGTGCAAACATTAACAGGATCATAGTACAAAAAATGCCCACATGCAGCATGAACCACATTTCAGGTCAGCCTGTCAGCGGAAAACAGTGTGAGGCAGCAACAGAGGAGAGGAGACGAAACAAGGAGACAGTAACATAACACTGGGAAACCTGACACACACACACACACACACACACACACACACACACAGACAGACAGAGAGAGAGAGAGAGGAAACTGTCCAAACTCACTTGCTGATCTTTGCAGGACTGTTATCCTTATGCTTCGACATCTTGGGAGGCTGTTCAGGCCTGCGTCTGTAATCTGAGTCCGAGTGTGTTTCTTCCGACTCCTCACTCTCTCCTCTTACTCCTCTCTTCGTCTCCTGCGGCGTCTCCCCTCAGTTAAAGAACATCCACCTGTTTCAGCTCCTCCCAGGCCAGCAGGTGTGTCGTCAGTAAAAGCAGCAGAGGAGCAGACCGGGCGGACCTGTTTCACACACACACTCCAGCCGCTTCACAGGCCGTGAATTTATATTTCTAGGAGTTTTTCCTGCATGTGTTCATTCTTGTGATTTTTTACTTTCTAAGAAATGTGTTGTTTTTAAAAAAAAAAGTGTAATCAGTAAACAGGTTATGAACCCTGAGGGAGCAATATGAAGCTCTTAATATCACACTTTAAGAGATAAAAGTTCAGATGAGAGTCTGAGAGTTTTTTTCCTTAGTTTTTGTCTTTCTCTACATAACTGGCTAGACATGGTCTATGAACCTGATACAGCTGCAGCTCTGGTATCAGGTCCATGAAACACAAGACGTGACAGGACATTATAAAAGACTGACTGTTTCCACTTATACATACAATCATGGTGGAATGTAGCAGAACCAGTCACTCGATGGCTGAATATCAGATCATCATTAGTATTTTACACATGACAGTAAATGTCTCATTTAGATTTGTATGTGCCATATATCATTATTTGTTAATATGAGCTATATAATACTTGTCTCTCAGAGTTGTATAACTTCTAGTAGATTTGTACTTGTAAAGCATCAAAATACTAAGGTAGTTTTTACACCAGAAAGATGACACACTGTAACAATGTTAACCATCATAGAAATAAAGACAGATGGGGCACAGAAGATAATTGTGAAGTAGAAAAAGGTTTAACTTGTTTTTCAAAACTGGATATTTTCACATCTGATTTTTGCCTGATAGACTTCATGATTAAGAACTTGTTAATTTCCAAGTATCAGTGCTTATCAGACACACACCCTGTGGAATTACCTTTGATAGGAGTCAAGGTCTAGTTTGAGGAATGCTCATTTCTCTCTTCTGCCAAAAAAAAACACAGATAATAGAGACAGCAGAGATAGCATACATAACTACAAAACATGTGTGTTTGTTTTAGCACAAATATGCTCTACTTTATTGTGTTTATGGGAGTTGGAAGCACCTCAGCTTGAAGAGTCAAACAATGCAACTTCATACTTCAGTGGGAAGAAATGAGTTCAGCATGCTGCTCCGTCTCATGCTTGCAGTAGGTGTGTCTGATGCACACCCAGAGCTGTTACTCCTTGAGCCAACACCTTCATACCTGCGGGGAGAGGGAGGAATGAAGGACAAGCAAGAAAAAGGTAAAAAGGAACCAAGATGACACTTGACGGTATGTGGACACAGTGGAGTGACGAGGTGCAGGGTTGTCTCACTTGGCCTTGATCTTTCTCATCAGCTGTACTCAAGTAAATATCATAAATATTCATCTTAGTCATTAACTGACATTAGTACGTCAGCATTTAGAGTGAGACATTTCTACTTTCTGTTACTTGTTTGGAAACAGAAAGTATCTACAGGTTAATATTTAAAAATCACACAAAGTACAGGTTAGACCTCATATATTGATAAGGTGTGTGTGTAGTTTAATGCAATCCAACACATTTCCAACAACCAATCAAAATAAAATGACTATAGTTGATTTAACATTTCTCTGATACATTATAAGCTTCACAAAAGTAGTAAAGGTGTTCGTGTTATTGTGTCCACACCTACATTTCAATCGAGGACAGCCCACCTGTTTAAATTCCACATTGTGCAATTCACCTGAGATAAGCACAGTGTGTCCACCTCTTTTTTCCAACTGATGAATAAATCATTGATGACCTATAGTATGTTCTATGGCAAACACAGATGAGTTGTACTTTGGTTCTCCTGTTTCACAATGTAAAGAAGATTTTTTTTTCTCCTGCAAACAGTTCATAAATATTTTTTTATGTAAATGCTGCTGTCAACAGCAGGGTGTGGCTGTAACACATCAGGGTGAAAAAAGCAATTCTCTAACTCATAAAATAGTATTTACACAGAAAGCATTCCATACATACGTCCAGGCCCAGCTTCTGTAAATATGTAGAAAGCAATTTAAATCAGCCACACCTCTGACTGTAATCTACAATCACTGGGTGCTGTGAGAAGCTTTTAGGCTTTGATGATATACATAGTTGCAGTGGAGCAGAAGTGACACATAAAGGAGGGATCCTCTTTAACCTCAACTCAACCTAATAACAGAAAGATTGAAATCAACACACTTAATGTCAACTACATGACTGCCAC
Source organism: Thunnus albacares (assembly GCF_914725855.1). Classification (NCBI taxonomy): domain Eukaryota; kingdom Metazoa; phylum Chordata; class Actinopteri; order Scombriformes; family Scombridae; genus Thunnus; species Thunnus albacares. Next base: position 7,458,823 of record NC_058122.1, on the reverse strand, counting down.
CACACAGCCTGCAGTCTCACATTACATCCTGCCAGTCTGGTTATCTTTACCCACTCCACCTGCTCAGCTGTAGTTCAACAGCTCCTTAAAGCAGTGGTTCTCAAACTTTTTCACGTCAAGGACCCCTAAAGTGACACAAATTAAACCATGGGCCCCCATCTGACAAGACTTTAGATGTTTTATTACAGAAAGTGTTTGAAACCCATGACCAAAACAGTCATACATTCTGTCATTGTGTTACTTATGGATGAAATTACAATGAAAGTAAATTATTCCCCTTTTTTTGCTGGGGACCCCCTGGAACTTCCTCAAGGACCACTAGGGGTCCCTGGACCCCACTTTGAGAACCACTGCCTTAAAGTAAAGAGACAAGGTACCTGCCTGATCATCCTTCTTTATATATATAATAATAATATATATATAATGTGTGTTCATATAAGACTGAACTCTTGCAACCAGACCAAAAACCTGCTGGTTTTAGTGTGAAGACTTCTGTCGAGGGAGACTGCATTCTAATCTTCTACCAGTAGGTGAAGACATTACACCATCTATCTTCCCATTTCCCAAAACTTGGTATCCTCACTCACAGCTACTTGTGTAATTATAACAAGGTGTAATTTTAATGGGCCTTATTCAACATCTTGGCCAATAAGAGTTTAACACGTTTAGCTACAATGTGTCATAAGTTCATTAGTTGCCAGGAGGACAACCTCGCCAGCAAGTGACAGGCAGGGAAAACAAGTTACCAATCCCTCAGCCGCTGGGAAACATGAATGCTACTACGTGAGGAAGGAAGGACAAGATGTACATGTCAGATTTATTTGTATTTGTTCTACATATATTTTGGCAACAAGACAGGAAACAGCAGATTTCTCTGTTGTAATAGGATTCACTGTACACATGAGGAAAAGTATGTAGATTCTTCAAACCATGACACATGGAGGTATCTTTGTAAAACATGACACCTGCTGGACAGAAGAGGTAATACCAGTATTATTTTACCCAGCATTCTTAAAGGGATACTGGCATCCTGCATCAAAAGTTTAGAGAAAACACTGAAAACAACTTTTTTTTTTTGTTTTATTTGAAAGATCATGCAGTGCACTTCCAGGGTAGGAGCTGAACATCACTTTCAATAATACACATGAAAAAAAATCAATACATTTGTAATTACCTAGTACAAAACATAACTAAACATTACAGAGGAATGTAAAATTAAATAGTAATAGGAAAACGAGTGTGCAACGTCACTATTGCTGCACTGCAGATCTTAAAAGGCTTGATAGAGGTTGAAGTTGTTTGTAACCCTGTGTAAATACAAAACAAAAAAAAAAAACAAATCTAGATTGAATAGAACTTAAAACAAGTCAAAAAAGCAATAAATTACTTCTTTCAAGTGTTTGTGTATTTACTGAGTGAACTGAGGAGGCATGGGGTACGGCACCAGCGGTGGGGGAGGATGCTGCGGAGCCTGTGCCTGGGGGAAGGGGAAAGGGGGATGACTTGCACCGTTCTGTGCGCCACCCTTACCAGGGGCGAACTGTGGGGCCTGGAAGTTGTTCTGGCCTCCGAAGGATCCTGTTTGGCTGTTAAAGTTGGACTGTCCGTTACCGTTGTAGCTGCCTCCGCTGAAACCATTGGAGCCGCTGTTATTGCCCCCATAGCCTCCATTCTGTGAATTTGTGCCAAAGGCTTTATTTGGTCCGTTGTCAAAACCTCTACCACTATCCCGGTCCCTAAAACTGCCAAAATCACGCCTTCCAGAGGAATACCTATCCCGGCGGTCATCTCTGTAGTCACCACCTCTGCCGCCCCTTGAACGCCCTGGAAAGGAAAACAAAAAAAACTAATTAAAAACAAAAATTGTAGACAAAAAGCATGGCAATAGTCTTGTTTTTTTTTTTGTTTAAAGCAGAAGTTTAATAACTGTTCTGAGGTACCCTGAAGTTCATAGTGATGAACCCATCCACTTCTCAGAACAGACAGAGGAGAGCAGCAGAAAATAAGTAGCTGCAGTTTGTAGAAAGTGGCACAGTTTCTGTATCTCACCAATTAGATTTACCTCCTCTGACTTCCGCCATTTGGAGGAGCTTGGGGTTGATTGCCTGGTTGGCCTCGCGGAGCACAGAGATGAGGTCACTGGCCTGCCTCACGTTGTTCGGAGTGAAGAAGGTATAGGCTGTGCCTGTCTTTTGGCTACGTGCTGTTCTGCCAATGCGGTGGATATAGTCCTCAGAGTTGTTGGGGTAGTCAAAGTTGATGACAAATTTCACGTCTTCAACATCTGTAAGATTGTGTTGCGGTGTGGCATAAAGGAAAAGGAGGACAGCACACAAAAGACGTGCGCCGGCGCCACCACAACAACCAGATCAAAAACAAAAAGGCCAAGTTAGTACTGTCACAAGGTGGGTATGGATGGTAAATTCCACAAAGCTGCAAAAAACTGGCATTAGACAAAACTACAAACATTCAGTCCACGGGGAGACTACGGTGGGAAAAGAGAAACGATGCACACTCCATTAGCTTCCAATCCAGTGGGATAAAATAAAAACCCTCCCTTCTTGAACCACTGCCAAACCACCCTCAGAAAGAATGGATCAGAAGTCTTACCCTTTTTTGGAGTATGCATTCACTAGTCCATTCCCATTGCAGCACACGCCCCACATATTGTCAAGTGACCCTCAGGTGTCTCTACACAGTAGGGCTGCTATGCACACTACTGCCTCCTAGTGTGCCTGAACTAGCACTTAACCAAGGTCCCTTTGTCACGCACACTCATGAGATGCTTGCTATAAAGCTCACAGTGCAATGTCTCTTGCCAACAAACTGTAGATCTGAACCAATTTGCAGGATGCCTACAAACAGTGCATCCCCACTCTCGTCATGGCAAGATTTTTCCAGACCCAGTGTTCACTTGATCATAATGTCTCTCGTTGGCAGGTCTCGACATGACTTTGAAACGCAGGCGAGGGAGGAATGTGAGCTTGGATTTTGTCCAAGTGTGTCCAACTAGCATGTCCCACTGTCACCAAAAGCGCCAGTAGCCATGTCATTACAGAGGTGAAGGTATGATCGATCTGACAAATTGCTCTTCCGACAGGAGTTTAACTGCAACATTAACGCCACCCATGCTTTACAACGAGTCTACACAACAGAAAGCGCCTTCCAAATGACTCAAATGACTTGCAATGCAGTGCCCAAACATACAAGCAAGGCAATAGGAGACAGTGTAGCTGGGCTTTGAGCTGGGACAGTTACAGAGCCTGGGTGTGTGAAGCAGTCCAAACCATTGCCAGAGAACAGACGAGCATATGGGGGAGGAACTGTGGCCAGCCCTCAACTCGCCCCCACTTTTAGGCAGGCCAGCGCGTTATGCTGCACATGGGCCTGGTCACCTCTGTATATCTGCACAACTGGGAGACCCGTGCCTCGCCAGTCAGGACACCTCCAAGAATCCTCCTTCCCCCTCTGGAGACCTGGGCTTGTCATGCCAAGGCCCTGCCACAAAGACTGCTCCTTCAGGTACAGGGAGAAACTCAGAAAGAAGCAGAAGAGTTAAAGAAAGCAAATACACTTTCTTTTTGAAATACATTAAGAGTACAAAAGCAGTTCAGGTAGGATACTGACCTAGACCCCTGGAGGCAACATCTGTAGCAATGAGAATCGGAGCCTTTCCATATTTGAACTCTAGAAAATTAAAATGAATGAAGATCAGACATGATGTCCTGTAGATTGAACAGCTCAGATTAACCAGTGATGTAAATTTACAAGTGATGCAAGCTTACCATTGAGAACCCAGTCTCTTTCCTGCTGGCTTTTATCCCCATGGATTCCCATAGCTGGCCACCTAACAGAATTGAAGGTTTCAATGTTAATTCATAGAAGTACTTTGTAAATTTAAAGCCAGTAAAGACAGAACAGAAACGCCCTGCTGGGAATCTGTATTTTAGTTGCAAAACTTACCCGTCCCTTCTCATCCTCCTGGTAAGGTCATCACACCGCCTCTTTGTCTCAACAAAGATGATGGTCTTGTTTTCCTTCTCACTCATGATTTCCTCAAGCAGACGGATGAGTCTACATAAATAAGACAGTCACTCAGTTAGTAACATTATAAACACTGCAAAGAAAGCATCACAGTCATTCGTCAAAAGATTTGCTTCAACAACACTTGCTATTACTGCCAAGGACACATTACTCACTTGTTCTCCTTTTCTCCATCACTGCAGACATCCACTATCTGTAGGATGTTGTGGTTGGCACTGAGCTGCAGAGCACCAACATTGATCTGCACATAGTCCTTCAGGAAATCCTCCGCCAGCTGGCGAACCTCTTTGGGCCAAGTGGCACTCCACATCAGAGTCTGACGGTCAGGCTGCAAAAACAACGTAACAATTAGCAATACATTCAGTTATGTTACACAACTATGGAAACCTAAGAAAATGTTGAAAGGGCTGAATGTTGTTGAAAGAAACACTAGAAACTTACTCTGATTTGGTCGACAATTTTCCGGATCTGTGGTTCAAAGCCCATGTCCAGCATTCTGTCAGCCTCATCCAGCACAAGATAAGTGCAACGACGCAGGTTTGTCTTTCCTGCTTCAAGGAAGTCAATGAGCCTGCCTGGGGTGGCGATGCAGATCTCCACACCTTAAATGGAAAAAGTCTTAGTGAGAACATAACCCCCTAGAAGATGAAACTGGTGAAGAACCCATGACTCAGCGCATGCGGTCCTGTAAAACCACAACTTAGTGTTAAAAATATAGCACTATATATGCTACCTCTTTCAAGGTCACGGATCTGGGGTCCCTTAGGTGCTCCTCCGTAGATACAGGTGGACTTGAGGCGAGAAGCTCTGCCATATTCTGCGGCCACCTGTTGCACCTGCTGTGCCAGCTCACGGGTCGGGGCCAGCACCAAGCACTGTTGAGGGAGAAATAATGGCTTTTTAGTTCAAGTTCAACAGGCAGCTACACATTTAACAGTTATCACCTCCCACTGAAGAAATACATGTCAGGAAACCAGAATTCTGGTTATGTTGCAACATCAGACCACTCACTGCTGTGTAGCAACAAGCAATTTTCATTTCTCATAAAAGTTCTGAGTCTTAAGTCAATACTTCCACTATGTCGTTCTAACAGTCATAATTAAAATGTGCAACATACAATACTAAAAACTATCTCCCAGACCAAAAGCATGTAATCAATGTGACAAGTTATGACTTACAATAGGACCATCTCCACGTTCCAGGAAAGGCTGGTGGTTGATGTGAACGATTGCAGGCAACAGATACTGCAAAGCAAACACAACAGTCACTTTCATGAGCTACACAAGTGCAATAGTGATAATGAAACCATCTCCTCACTGAACACACCAAATAATGCCATGTCAGAGAGACTAACTTACAGAAAGCGTCTTGCCAGAGCCAGTCTGTGCAATGCCGACCATATCATTGCCGCTAAGAGCCAGAGGCCAGCCCTGAGCCTGGATGGGTGTTGGTTCACTCCAGTTCTGTTTGTTGATTACATCCATCACATAGGCTGGAGAAGAGTTGACAACAATTAGTCAAGATGCACAAAAACTTTCTTTGAGATGTTATTTATCCAAATGTTCAAAAACTTACAGGGAAAGCTGGCCTCGTGGAACTTTTGGATTGGATTTGGGCAATCTCTCCCCTTCACCGTAATTGTTTTGGACCTCCTGTACTGTTCAACTTCTTGCTACAAGATAAGAACGATGGAGACAAGTTTAGTACAGTGGTCATAACAGATTGTGTAACTATAACACGTGCAGGGAGTACATTTCTGGCAGTGTTGCATAACATTTCATGAAGCACGCTGACTACATACCAGACCCCTCCGGGCAACATCGGGATGCTGCTGATAAAAGTTCTTCTCAAATTTAGGGAGCTCGTCCAGGTTCCAGTGCTTCTTCCGCAGCCGATCGCCGGGATTACCGAACTTCCCTCCGCCGCCGCCGCTACCACCACGGTTGCCACCAAAGCGAGGAGGACCGCCGCCATAGCTGCAATAAACGACAGTCATGTTTTTACAAAGTCAAGTTCGACTCGGTCAACTCGTTTAGCGCATAAAAAACCGCAGTTTAAGACGAACACAGCCCTGACTTAACTGCGTCATTCTGTGAAATGATATAGCTGCCATATACTTTCCAACCAGCAGAGGAACAATGGAAAAACACCCGGCATTTTGTATCCGCATTCATGCTGCCACATGGCGAAAAGCCGACTAGCCAGCTGTATTAGCTACGCTAATCCGTGCCGGGGCAACATACATTACATGTTCACTACAAAGTCAATATCTTGAATATAGTAGGTTTATCTTGAGAAAAGTGTATGTAACATAGTAGCCTTGCAATATCAGCCCCCATTACTGTGAAATGTAACGGCAGGCTAGCTAACGATATGCTATCCTGAAGCTAACGGAAGGCCTCGGGACAAACACAACTACAACAGGCTCCGTCCGCCGGCCTGGGCCTTGTGGGTGAATACAGCGAGCAGCTGACATTTATCAATTAGTAGGTTCTTAATGAACAACGCAAAGTCAATTATGTGGAATTCCTTAAATCATATATCCATGTTATTTAGCTAATCGGTTAATTTTGTCTTGGTTATAAAAAGTCAGCCATTACGGATCACACGAGGGCAAAGATCGTCTAAAACGTATAAGAAAAGGTGCTTACCCTCTGTCTCTATCTCTGTCCCGGTCTCTGCCACGATCTCTGTCGGCATATCCTGGCATATTGTAAACAAGGTGTATAAATGAAAATATAAATACCCTAAACTGTGGTTCAACCGCCGACTAAAAAAACCCGAGCGGCTGTGCTGCTGAAATGCCGGTAAAGAAAAAAATGAGGCCCGGTATATATTGCAAGAGGAAGTCCTCCTTCCTATGTATTCATCCGCTACACGGTTTTCAACCACTTCAGCTGCTCGTGACTGACACCACAGACAAATAGAGCAGTGAAACTTATATTACAAAGATTACTAAGATGACTAAAGTTAAAAAATATACTAAATCTATGTCACCGTTATATACTGTAATTATCTGAGTAAGGACAGACAGAAGAACATGAAAACACGCTTTGAAAAAAAATCACATACAAACATTGTTTATGTAAACCTGAAAAATCTGAACGCATGTACTGTATTCTTTTTTCTTTTACACTTTGAGGGAGTGGCAGCTTTAAAAGCCCAAAGCCCGGTTTCTGGTGCTTCCTTTTAATAAAACTACTGTTGCTAGTTGATGATCATAGCGAATGTTTGCGGATGAATATGTACTAGACAGAAACTGGTAATCCGGCTTCTGACTGTGCTTCCGATGTATTACGGTAAATGACGTCAACAGGACCAACCCTAACATGAAAGAGACGACCTTTTTTTTCTTTTCTTTTTTTCCCAAGTGTACCAAATGTGTCTCGTGATGAATTTTCACGGAACTTCTGTTGGAATAATTTAAAAGGCGAATTAAAGACTTTTTAGTTTGTTGTTTTTGGCAAACAAAACGGATACATTGATGTTGAAAGTGTGGCAGAAAGCAGTTTTCTCCCTGAGGAAAAGAAACAGGGGTCATGAAGGCCACTTCTGATGTCTCTGCACATTGTCTTTATATGATTATGGGCCTGCACCTTCATTAATACTGAGTACTACACCATAAAACAAAACTTTTACTAACTCTGTATGAAAGTGGCCAAAACAAGTAAGACAAAATACAAACTTTGGATGTTTATATTTTGTTAGCTATGACATATTTGTTCTTGATACTCATCACATATTTGTTTTTGACTGATGCTCTGGAAGTATCAGAATGTGAACTAATGACTTTATCCTGATAAAATCTAATCTCCTATCCTTTTTCCTCTTTTCAGAGAAAGAGTTTGTCAAAACCTTTCTGTTGTATGAGTTACATATCTACAAAACTAAAATTGCTTGTCACCTTATTTTCTCACCAACAGCCCCTGTTCGGTGCATTTTACCCTTTTCCTGCCCCCCTTCTGAGACCATCTGCCAGACATTGTAATCCAGTGTAGTATCAGTGAATACACAGTGGGTGGTCAGGGATGTGCCATTCTGATGTAAAGGCCTCCCCCACTTTGCATCCCCACTTGACTCTCAGCCAGTACAGTATCAACAAGCCTGCTTAAGCACAACTACTATTGTTAGTAGACTAACAATAATACTGATTAAAAGGCTGTTTTCCTTTTTACATGTGAAACAAGCATTCAATAAGAAAAAAAAAGAGGCAAGTCATATTTTTATACAAGGCCTTACATTGTTAGACAAAGGCAAGTTTAATTAGAACTAATTACACACAAAAATAAAATACTCTTACAAAATGATAGTGTTAACATACATCAAATTGCATCAGTCAGCTATGAGAGATATAGTCCTGCTAGTGGATCATGCTATTAAAAAAAAAAACAAACAAAAAAAACAAACAAACAAACAAGAGCGGCATCTCTCAACTTTGACTTGTTTAATAAAAAGTTCAGTTCTTCAGTGAGAGGCAGCTACGGGGCGATGCTGAGCGATGTAGTGTAGGAACAGACAGTAGGGCGATCAGCTTGTGCACTGGACTTATAGGTGAATGAATATCTGGTACAGAAGTCACCATTCAATACAAACGGTAACCTCGTTCTGTTTGTGTGCAATTCCTTTTTTCATTTCAAGAAAAATCTTTTTCTACTTAAGTTAAAGATAAATTACAGGTTGTTTGATCCACATATATGAACAATATCTTATTACTGTACAAAGCACCATCTGAGGACACTTTTCACTTTGCATACACTTTGTCTACATAAAAGAACAAAAATGAACTGCTCTTTTTGTGTGTGTATGCAAACGTTAAGAACAGTCCACGGTCATAGAGATTGCTAGACAGGCAGCATCTTTTGAAAACATTCAAGAATTTCATTTTCAATTGTAGAAAACAATCCCCCCTCCCTCCCCTTTCTCTAAATAAAACATTATTGATAGGACTGTGTAGCAGGCTAAAACAGGAGTTCATCTCATTCAGTTCACTTTCAATCAAAAGCACATATGGAGACATGCAAGAATTACTGTATGTTAATGGTCTGCTGTGGGCAAAACGATGCACATGACAGGACTGTTCAACCTCTTTAACATTCATAAAAATCAAGACAAATGGTCAGAATTAGTTTCTTGTCAGTCATCAAATCAAATGACATTACAAACTACATATGACATCTCCTGAGAATGTGGCTAGGTAGAGCTCTTTTGTGGCCACAAACAGGTATGAGCATGAGTAGTGTGTTGTGCACTTTAAACAGTAGTATGTCAATGAGTAAGGTTGCCAATATAAGACAAACGTTAATGCTTTTTAGCACCACATGGCTAGAAGGTAGTAGAGGTTTTTCTTTTTTTTTTTTCAACAACAATATGGAGGCAGCACAAAGTAGATTATGATGGACTTTGGACTCTTGGATTCTGAACAGAACATTAGAAATTCATGGTAGCTTTCATGCTCGTGACATAAATATAGCCCAGCTACAAATGACAAACTGCTAAAAAATTGTAAGAGACGGGAAACATCACATCACCATATGTAGCTCCAGGATGAAATCAGTAGAATTTAAAGGGTCCGCTCAATATTTGCAAAGATTCATTCATTCAAAAATGATTATGGCACTCAGAGGACATTGTGTGTTTAAGATTTTTTGCCCTTAAGACATCCCTCTCCTTGCACAGTATGAGAGGTAATGCCAAGAAATAAACTACAGCATTCTTAATTGAAATTCAGTCAAGCTTAATTCTGTTTTCACAAATTGTCTTCTATAATTTAAACAGCAACACTTAACATTAAAAGGTTTTATTTTTCTGAAACATTGGAAAGGGGTTTCTGAAATATAACAGCAATAAATTATATATATTATATAGAATTTTATTGATTCTTTTTCAGTTTTCCCTGTTATATAAAAATAACACATTTCAAGCTATTCATTCATTTATTCATTTTTAAACAAAACTAGCTGTCAAACGTGTGAAATAGGTGTCTGGGAATGCAACGCTAGATGTTGGGCAGCGACTCGGGAGCAGAGATCCCTGCTGCTGTCTTTGGAGAGGGCTGTAAACAGTCGGGCTCGGCCTAATTCAGTCTCTAGTCTTGCCTTCTCATCCGCACACATCCCCGTTATTCCAGCCTTGGCATAACTGATAGCTTCAATGTGATCACTCTGAGGCACCAAACAGCCTGAGTCATGCACACTCCACATCCAAATTTAGTGTTTCCAAGTGGTTGAGGCAACCATTAATAAACCCTGTACTCTAGTAAACAAACCAGTCTTGTTAATGCGGGTATTGTTTCAGAGTGGGCTGACTGTGTTCTGCTTGGTGAGAGGGAGCATTGCTACATGGAATACAGTCTATTTTTTTTTTAAATGCTAAAATGAACTTAGAAAAAAAGGGAAGAGCCAGCAAATTCTGCAGGTTCCACAAGTTAGTAAATAGTCTGAGTTATTAGCAGCTGAAGAGATCCTTTTCAATGATAAAAAAAAGACATAAAGGAGGGCTGGAGGGTCTAAAAAAACCCCAGAGTTAGATGATATTTTCTGGTCTTCTTTGCACACCCGCCGTTAGCTTGGCCACATGTCCCCGGGGAAGTTAGGGCGTCCCTGGGTGAAGCAACCGTGGATGACCCCCGTCTGAGTGGACTGATTTGTAAAGGGAGGGGGGGCTGATCATGGCCAAACCATGTTGCTTCTGGTTGTTGCTGAGCTCTGCCTGCACCAGTGACTCACTCCACAGCGAAACCACACGTCTCCTCGATGGCAGTGAGCAACTTGTCGTACAGTTTGTCATAGTGCTCGTAAGGAGGAATGTCAATCCGATTGAAGCTGGAAGAAAAGAAGGAGAGAATTTAAAACACGGAGATGTTTGATAGATAATTCCTTAACTTGTGTGAAAATTGATTGAATATGGGTAAACTAATAGGAAGTGCTTTGTCAAGGTTTAACAGCACACTTCCCCCTTTGTCTCAAAGGCAGGCGCCGTGTTGCATGACTGGATAATAGTATAATGTTGACAGTTTCCTCACCAGGTGTGGGCTTTGGGCAGGTTGTTGGTGCTGGCATCAATCTGGTGGATGGTAAAGAGCCGTGGGCCAGCAGCACCTGTATAAAAACAACAGTAAAACTGAGTCAACAAGAAGAGACAAAGTGTGTGCAAAGGTATCAACGGTTATAAAAGGTATCTAGATGAGTCATTGTAGACTGAGGTGTGTCATTTCTTTTATGTTGGACTTGTCTACGTTGCTTACAGCTGACATTGCTGAAAATAATGCTTTAGAACTACAAGCAAGCAATGAACAAATCATCTAAAAAAAAAAAGTACATTAGTGACTGTCTGACTTTTTTTTTTTTTTTTTTAAAATGGTGCAATTTTCCAGTGTGATGTTTTCTGTTATTGAAGACAAATCCGTTTATTTAGTTAAACATTCAGAAGATCAGAGATTTTACTGGCGAGAAATTTCCAAAAGACGACGCCCACAATGGGAAAAGAAATCCCTGATATTTTTCAAAAGGCTTATACAGATGCTACTTATATTTTGCTCTTCGAAATGTAAAAAGAGACCATACTCTGAATATTAAAGCAAGATGGGAAGCAGAGGGTTATTTCACAATAACAGAGGAAGAATGGGACAGGATCTGCAGACAGCAATGTTTAATGACAAGCTCTCCCTCCTGGAGAGAATTCAGCTGGAACAATGTGACTCGGTTCTTCTGTACTCCAGCGCAAAAGACTAACTACTCTAATCAGACTGCCTGCTGGAGGTCCTGTGGAAGCGCTGTGGCAAACCACTCTCACATTTTCTGGAATTGTTCCTCTGTGACTCCATTTTGGAGAGGTGTCCACGGTGTCCTGGAGGCACCAAATGAAAATCTAGTTTAATCTTAAAATCATGTACCTTGGTGATGCAAAGCGAGATAAATATTTGTTGAGGGTGTTGTTAGTGCCATGCAAAAAGAATACAACCAGAAAATGGCTTAAGAAAGACAAACCAACCACAGGGATGTGTGAGAGGATCGACTTAGTTTACAATATATACACAATGGAGAGAATTACGTTAAAACTAAGAACTCAAATTGATGAAAATTGGTCAAAATGGCTTACCCATGTGTCAACTATACAGCCGACTATAATGTGTGTCCCACCGTAGGTATATATACAGTATTTGTAGATTTTGTTGTTAAGATCCTCCCCTTGTTGTTTATTACATTTTTAACTTTTTCATTTATTTATTTTATGTCTGGTTGGCGCATATGCATCACTTCTGTTTACCTGTGTTCTTTTAAAAAAAATCTAATAAAAAGTGAATAACGAAAAATGAAAAATATTCAGATGTTCTTGAGAGTAGTCTAACGATGCATAATATTGTACAGAAAGCCCCATAAAGAGTACACTATTTAAATACCAGCAAGACTAAATGAGTTGATTTTGACACTTGACAGCAGCCATGTATCCAACTTTTAAAATCAAAGCAATGCCACAGGCACAGCCACTGCAAGTCCAAGTGTGTGTGTGTGTGTGTGTGTGTGTTGTTTTTGGGTCTTTTGGCCTCTGGTGATGTTTTGACCAAGAAGGGATGGCCATGTTATATAAGGTGTGGAAGGGCGCTGTCTGCCTGTGAGACAAGACGAGCTGTGGATCACGGTGTACTCCTCATGCCTGGGTGCTCTGTCTCTGGGCTGCTCTGTCTCTGGGCTGCACTGTCTGCCAGGATGGACCCACTGAACCACTGCACTATGCGCAGACTCAGGGTTCATGTCAGGTCGGAGAAACCCAGAGACACAGACACACGCAGAGAAGCAAAGACTCCCACACACACACACACACACACACACTCTCTAGATTGTGGTGACAGAGCCTGTGAACAGGGAACAGTCTGTGCAACAAAGACTGTGACTACCACACCTTCTTACACTTTGGATCTCACATCACATTAGCATAAGTACTCCTTTAAAATGCATGACCTGGCCAATACCTCTGAATGCTTAATCTGGTTTGACTCCATCACACAAAGAAAGCAATTCACACCAAACTACTTCATAGGAAGCTTCATATGTAGACTTTCTTGCGATTCCGATGTTAGGGAGGTATCTACATAACAAAACATAGTATGCACAGTTTACATCATGAGTGTCATTACCTTGGAGGGCTTTGAAACCTTGCAGGGGAACCCTGGAAGAGCCGGTGACAAACTGCAGCAGCCGGGCTCTGCGCTCCTCGTCGAAGGACTCCACAGCTTTCCAAAACCATTTGACGATGTTGCTGTCTGGAGTGCAATGTTTGAGCCGCGTGTTGGACTTCCAGTCATTGATGTCGATTTTACCCAGGCCGCATACAATCAGCTACAGGTAGAAGAGAGAGGAGTGTCATGAAATCACATCAATGTGTTTAATTCAATCACGCAACGTGACTTAGGGCATGACAAAGACAAATTAAAGTACCTCTAGCTCCTTCTCATCGAAAGCCTTGAGCAGGTGTTGGGGGATGACCTCATTGAAGCCCTTCTGCAGAGCCAGGAACTGAGCCTCTATGCCTCGCAGAAAACGCCAGTTGACGTAGAGTCGGACGTATTCTTTCTTTGTGTCCTGGGTGACGGGGATGCTCTTACCGTTCGGCTTGAGCTCATGCTGAATGATCTCTCCATAGGCATTGTGTTCTACACAGAAGGTGTGGTCCAGCACACCTGTGATGTCATTGTCCCTGAAGAGAGATAAAAATTTGAATTTGTTGTTAAAAAAAATATTAAATGAGATTAAAAATCATCTCAATATCACCGGCTGAAAAGTGGTGAGATGGGTAGGTTGAATGTAGCTTTGAATGTCCTTGAATGTGTGCTGATCGGTGAAAGCAGCAGATGTGATGTTCAGCTGGAGTGAAAACATGCATAAACACATGACCTGCAGACACGTGCTTACAGACCAATGATGTAAGAATTGTTCAAAAACCCTGGGGGGCGCTGTCACCATTGTATGGGAGTGAGGTTTTTATTTAAGGGTAAAACAACCCAATCAGATGGTAGATTGTGAGATGTGCTTTTCATTTGTGAAATTTACATAAAGTTGCATATTTTTCTTTGACAAGCACAGCTGAGAGTTGCTTGTGTCTTATGTTAACTGTGCACAGAGATAATGAGAATAATTCTGTGTGATATGTGGCAAACAGTCCCCCCCCCCCCACTTTTTAAATCAAGTCAAAAAAGATCATCTCATAGCTAAGTGCAGCGCATAACAGAAAACACATGGAAACCTCGCTGACCTTGTTGGTCTAAAAATCCTCTGTCACTTTTCATTTAAATGGAAAAGTCAATTCTGTTATTGATTTTTCTACAAAAATGTACGTACAGGATCCAGACGAGGCTGTTGTGCAGGTCAGGGTCTACAGACTCCATGTCGTCCAGGGTGATGGGTTTACCCAGCAGCTGTTTGTAGAAGGGTAAGGTAAAGCCTCCGTCTATGTAGTGGCCGTGGAACACTGCCATCCCCATGATACGGCCCACAAAGTGAAAGTATGACAAGTGCTCCTGGTGGTAGACATAACATATTCAGTTTCTAAATAAGATAGCAGTGAGTTCCTGGCAGAGCTGAGTGTATTCTCCCGCAGACTATTTATATTTACTTTTCTCTGACACTAGGAATTGATTGCACTGTGCGTCAGATTATTACATACAGGAAGAGGATATCACTTTTTTTTTTTTTTTTTTTTACCACTGCCATTATGATACTGAATTCCCCTTTTGACAGACCACCCCATCCACATGACATAAGCAGTAAATTGCACTCAACACAACAGTTGTTAGTAATGACTGTGACTTACAGGGTTGACAGCAGAATCCGGGTTAATCTGCAGGGTGTAGATGTCATCGCGGGAGTACTGGAACAAGCCGTAGTACGGGTTCAGCATCTCGTGCGATAGCAGATAGAGCCACTCTCTGCCCAGAGCACACCACACAGATAGGACAGGCAGGAGATGGAGGGGGGGGGGGGGGGGGGGGGGGGGGATTGGAAAAAAGACAGAGATACTGGTTACATCCTCTGCATTGTAATTCTGAGTTCAGAGAAAAAACATCAGCTGAAATGATTCAAAAACAACAGTGAGTAACTTGTGTGCTTTGGTACTCTTCCACTAGGAGGCAGACCTCAGTGGAAAAAGTGATGCAGTATTTACAAAACCAAAATCTGAGTTACATCTACCGTGCTCCTCTTGGCTATGACTCCTTACCTGGCCACTCCTCCGTAGTCCAGCCCCTCTTCTCCTCTAAACTTCACCATTAGCCTTTTCCACAGATCCTTCGGCCTCATCTTCATCACCTGTCGATACGATTCCTGCGACGCAGACACAAACAAACACACACACGTCTCGTCAAAGACAGTAAAGGCATCGGTTAGACAGTTGGTGACCTTACTGAGTTTGTCCTGCTAGGACCTCCGCAGTGAGGACTCAAAGAAAAGACATCAATTTGTTTGCAATATCCATTTGTGGAGTCCTGTCTGAGGGGACGCTGTCAAAAATCATCATCCCACTCTCTACCTTCCCATCATTAAAGCCCCGTGCCATGCACTACAAGAAAATACAACTGCTATACAGAAAGGTTCAGCCTATTCGAAAAGTACTGAACTAAAGAGCTACAGGAGGAGAGAGTACTGAAAGTGCTGTACACTGAGATTTTCTCTACTGTAGCAGTTTTGTGAGAAATGAGACGGTTGCAGTGTGGTGTTACAGCAGTCATTTCCAATTGGTTCTCTGTTGTGAGGCCGAGATCGCTCCACCTCAATCAGTGTTCGTCCCACGTGCAGACGGCTCACAGCGTCAGGGGGAGGGTTCATTTAAAGTGGATTAGGGGCAGTTATAATAAACACAGCCATAAGACTATAATAACACAGCCTCTTCCACAGCCAGCTTCCACTATGCCCTCCAGATACAGCAGACAACTGAGAGGTGCTGTGAGAAAGATGGGAATGTCTTATCTACACCAAAAAAGTACACATAAAGACAGCTCTGACAGTCCACCAGCTAACACTTGCCTATTCAGTCATAATTTAATGCTTCAGCTGGTCTGGAGAAGCTATGCAGTTATGTCTCGCTCAACCTCAAGACGTCCTCTGCCCCCCCCCCCCCCGCCCCCCCTCAACATTGAGATCAGCCAACAAAAATGTCTTCGTTCAGATTAACAGACGCGGCTGTTCCAGCACATTCCAGTGCATATTTTATGAGGGTCACGCAGTCTGTTGCAGGTGTTGTTGCTCTGATGAAGGCCCTGCGCCTCCTTGATGCAGAAAAACTCCCCCACTGAGCGAATGTACTTGAGAAAATCCTCATCCCAAACAAGAGGTCTGCTTTAGATTTTGAACAGACTACCTTCACACATCATAGATAACCATGTGTGTGAGAAATCATTGTCACAGCCAAACTGCTATGGGCAATGACCTTTATGGGAGTAGACAAGAAGAAGGGAGGGAAAAACCTTCACATAACTTGGGTGAATCTATAAATAACTTGTACAATTACGAGCAGGTACAAAAGAATGATATAATGTGCTTATTGCTTCACTTCCAGGGCAAGCAGTGCACTGGCAATATTTGTAAATTGGGGGATGTTTTGGGGGCAGGTGGTTGTGCAATGAAGGAAATATAAGATAATTTCCATGTTTTTCTAGCATTTTATGATCCATTTCAATTGTTTCATGCATTCTCCAGCTGTGACAACTGAATTTCCCTCTGGGTTCAATTATGTACCTATTTCAGACCATCTTTAATAACTTGCCTCCATTCAGACACGGATGATATGATGACATGACTGAGCCTGTGTCTTTCCATCCTCACCTCAAAGATCTCCTCACGGGACACCTCTATGCGGCAGTGGCCAGCCTGAGGCTGCTGCTGGGACAGTTCCTGGCGGAGGATCTTGAGCTTCTGAACAAGGTCTCTCTTGTACTTGGGCACAGTGAGGCACTCTGCCTCCTCTGGGAGCTGACCAGGGGACACCAGAGCCTGCTGGGCCTGATCCTTCAACTGGTTCTGACGACTGAAGGGCAGACGACAGGGAGAGAGCAGTGATGAGAGAGGCAGAAATGAGTGGGAGAGAGGTGAGAGAGGGGAGAAAGAGAAAGAAGACAAGATGAGAGACAAAAATTAAAAGACTTAGAAGTACCAATACTGATCTCAAACAAGCTCACTTGTGAAAAAAAGTAGGCAAGTGATTTTTCAAAAACAACAAGAGGAATGCCAAGAAACTCAGAATACAGTTTTCTGAGAATGAGAGTTGTGTCTCTGTTCTTTGCTGACTGCACAGAACCAGGAGTAAACACACTGAGGTCATCTGGGAAGCACATCAAGTCAAACAGCTGCCTCGGCCCCTCAGAGACAGACAGACATAGGTGGAGGTGGGGTTACTGGAGGTAAGACATCTCCTACGCACGCACACACGCACACGCACACACCTTCCTCTCTCCTCCTCTCCACCTGGCAGAGGCCTGGTGGTCTCACACAGAGAGATGGCTGAACTAAAATAAGGATTTTTTTTTTTTTTTTTTTTTTACAGTGGAGCAGCAGAATTTGACTGAGGAGCAAAAAGTTCTACAAATAGATCCTCTGTTGCTTTTGACTCATCATGTACACTTGAGGTAATGTCGGGTCATTGAGGACACATCTCAGAGGCATGCTGGCACATTCTGTCTAGAAGTTTTAGAAGAAACGAGAGACAACTGCAGGCACTGTGATGGATAGATAAGCTGACCTGCTAACTTAGAAAATGACCATTTAGTAGTACCATTTGAATGTAAAAGCATTTAAATAAACTTTGCTACCTTTCAAATCATTTCCTAAGTGTCCTCTCTTCTACTAGATACTACAAAAAAAAAGACAAAATGTGCTAAAAACAGAAGAATCTCAAGAAATCAGCATTTGATGAAACATTTCAAACACAGTAACAAAAAAAGCGGTTGACCACAATATCAACAGTGTGACTGTGAACATCATCTGTGGTTAATGTTGACTTCACCGGATGAAGAATACAACTTTTAAACTAGAAGCTGCGTTTAGGAAGAAGGCCTCAGAGGGTGGCACAGTAGGGAGGGGGGCACACAACACACACAGAATCAAAAGACCCTTTATGGGGCCGGCACTAAAGGATTATTTCCACAATGGCCTTTTGCACTTCAGTGGGGGGTAGCAGGCGAGCAGGGTCATAAACACCAGACTTGAGAGCCGAACACAGAGGGTGGTGGAGTCATACATGTATCAGTCTGTGTGCATGCAGTATGGCTGTGTAGGCTGTGATACTCGAAGCGATGCCAAGGTTAAGATAAACGTTTTCACACAGACTTTTGTTGACTAATTTGATCAAACCACAAAGTTTTCAAAAGGAGAAAACAAACAGAGGAGGAAGTGAAACTGTCAGCCAGCTCATTTCATGACAGAATACAGTTGTCAGAAGTTAATTTAGCTCAAGACTTCTACTCTCAAGTATCCGCCCGATGGCTTGCATTCTCCGCGACCACAATGACAACTTCTCTTTAACAAAGCGACAGAGTTTGGTTTCCAGTGTTTGCCCAGTTAAATCCAGTTTGGCTTTTCAATCACTTCCTGCTATCTCAGAAAGCCACAGGGCCCCATAGGACACTCGAGACCTCCTCTTGAATCCCTTTATTTCCTGCAGACTAGACTCCGAGGGGGGGCAGGAAGGGCACTTTCCCGACAGCACCCAAACACTGTAGACAACTCGGAGGGTGGGAGGGGAAGGAAGGAGAGAAGAGGCACGGAGCATCTCTTCCTGCACTTTCACCCATAAATCAAACATTCCTGCTGTGTCTCTCTTGCTCTTTCTCTCATGGTTGTAGGCAAACAAGCCGCAGAGTTCTCTCTTCTCTTTGCAACTCCTCACTGATGAGCAGAACTCTGGTGCATGTTACCTTAAGTAACTGTAATAAAAGCAATGTTTTTGCTATGTGACAAATCACAAGCTTCTTGGAAACGACAGAGTTATTTCTCATGCAACTGTACAGAGGGCAGTTCTGCAGCCAGGTTTTAAAACCAGACAAGGATTCAGTTACCTATTGAACAGTGACCTTGACCAGTCAGGGGGGCTTGGATTCAGCAGAAGATTGCAACATCATACGGGGAATATAACCAAAACCGTGCTCTGGATGCTCAGGCAATGTCTTTAGCAAATAAAAAAGGCTATAAACTATAACTTTGACGGACATATATATATCAGACATTTTTGTGGGATGACGGCACATGAGGGGTGAAAATTTCTGAAATCCCTGACTTGATAAAAGGCAGATGTCTTGATGGAAATCCATGACGACTGATATCTTTTCCAGAGTTTTGTCACAAGCAAGAAAGTCCCTCCAAAATCTATTCGATTTGCAGTTAAAGAGCAGCTTCAAAGCTCCTCACTGGTAAGCAAGGACAGAAACTGCACCAAAGGTAATAGATCATCTATTATAGGGTTAATATAATTAGAATGGATTGAGGTAAGCCAAGGTTAAACCTTAATCATGAACAATTTCTAAAGAAGTTATTTCACAAATCTCAGGCAAAGGTCTATGCGCCCTTGAACAACCGGGAGACGTATGGCACTCTACAGCACAAATCTAACAATTTATGTTACGTTGTGATAAAGACTTTTCACTTCATATAAAACTGTGTAACAAAACTTGCAAATATACTTGATGAAAATGGCACAACACATACGACAGTAATAGCTATAGAGAGACACATATAAAATAATGCCTGTGATCTTACTTAAAAAAAACATTCTCGCTCCCTGGCTTTGATGTGCACCAATTATCTTACCAGAATACATATACAAAAGAAATTCTATGCATGAGAGATTTTCACACATCTGGCCATAATCATGCTCGTGACAAAATCCTGCATTAAAAACAAATGTGGCGTGCCAGGCTACATTTTTATAAGACTTTTCAGGGAACCATAGATGAAAAAAAGCAAAACGAATACAAAATCCAAAACACGTTCTTTGATCCATTTGAACGGGGAAAAAAGAAATCTGATCTCTCCGTCGATGCATTCCGTCTCTCTCTGCACGGAGAAGGAATGAGGTCAGGCGGAGGAGGCCCTCCAAGGCACCCATACACTGCTCCACCTTTGTGGAGCAAAGACCTATGGGTAATTCTACGGCTATCTTAGCACAGTATGTGTTTGAACAGCTGCACAGGGGAAGAAATTCTGAACACATGCATCCATGCACGCAGGCATGTACCAAGCACAGAAGCATGAACCAACACACATGAACCTACACAGATGGACACACACACAGTTCATTCATTGACTTGGGCATCGAATTTATGCGCCGTTTCCTGGACGTAAGACGCTCCTCAGCCACAGACACAGCAGCCCTGGTTTCCACTCTGCTATCTGATGTCTGGCCAAAGCCAGCTTTGTGACGGATTGTGTGCTAAAACGCCTTTATGATCAAAACCTCTGCGGGGCTGAGGAATTTGAATTTTTGTGTGGAAAGAAAGAGTGAGGGGGAGTGCACTTAACTCTGTGTAGGTATTTCTGTGTGTGTGTGTATGTGTGTGCAAACGTCTGCTCAGCAGACGGCTACTCTGAGTGCTGAACCTCTACAGGTGGTGAACACACCTTGGCACAGGATCCCACTGTAAAACATTGACTGAGGGGGAGGCAAAGCAAGTAAGTCTGTGAATGTCTGAAAGAGTGTGTGCTTGTGTGTGTTCCTGTCTGTGTGCAGAAAGGACAACTGGCATGAAGCCCAAACCTTACCTGACATTCTGACTTTCAATGCCTCCTCGAGAACCATTGGGGCTTGGACTACAGGCGCAAAACAAAGAAAAGATGAAGACAGTAAATAAATCAGTTACAGACACTCAATACTCTGCTTTTATATCCCGTTTTTATGTACTGTCTAATGGATTCACTATTACAGGTTCCTGGCTCAAGCGTGCTGTAGGACTCACTTTAGGACTAGATGCAGATTGGCGGAGAGGCGTGGGTCTGTGAACTGCGTGGTTCGATTGTTGTGGTCGACAAAGTAAACCCTCCCGGTTGCGGTGTTCCGTATCTCCCATCCAGGAGGGAGGGGACCCAGTTCCTCACAGTTCACATTACTCAGATCTCTGAAATGCGACACAAGAGCACATAATAAAGCATAAAGTGCACAAGAATTTAAGAAAAATAGAGGCAACTCAGGGTGGGACAGAGGGAAAAGACAAAGCACACACACATTAAAATTCTAGGTATAAAACATACCAGAGCACTGACTAACTGGACTCAGGCGGACAGCAAGATTCCGAGATGTCTGAGAAATCACTTTTATTCTATTTTTCTTCTTCCTCCCATCTAAATTATTTACTGCTGCCCTGCAACCCCTTTCAGCTGGACTCCATGGAGACAAAAAGCTTCAGAAATTACAGCAGGCTTGCTATGCTGGCGCTGACTTTTCTGTTTTGCAGGGTTAAAGCCAAAGGGACCGGAGCCTCACGAGCAATGAGAGCTTGGCAGCTCAGCCATCTTGCTAATGTTGGAGCTGTCTGAAGAGCACTCAGTAAGGTGTGGCGTGACCAATAGCCTCCTATCAAGAGCAATAAAAGATAGAATGCAAGAGAGCAGTGGCCAGGTATTAGAATATCAGTCATGTTTTATTGATAGCGTCTGGAGTGCACTGGAGCCTGTTTTTGCAAATGCACATGCAGATCTGTGTGCGTGTGCATTTCTCTTGGAATATGGTAATCAACTGGAAACACATGCCTGAGTGAGTATTGCCCAAAAGCCTCTGGTATGGCTGATTGAGACCTGAGTGCTTTTGGCCATGTGTCCCAGAGTGAGGACTGAATCGCTCTCAGAACGCGGAGACATGGGTCCTCGCAGCATGTCAGATTTGTTATCGGCTGCAGGTTTACAGCAAATGACAAGTGGAGCAGGACTAAGAGACTATAATGACACAACCTATGGGTAATGTCAGTTATGTCGCTGTTGGTTGGTAAATTCACAATGATTAAAGCATCTGTGGCAATCCCAATGTTTTATATATTTTACAGTATATATGGTGGTGAGTGAAGTGATAATGGAGAACATCATGAGGTCACAGATCCCATGGGGGACGTACCTGGGTACTCTGGGGTCATGCCACGTGCTGACACCTGTCTGAGTGTGGAGGAAGTACACTTGGCCTTGCTGCGTGGTCCTCTGCTCTGTAAGGAGACAAGAAAAGGGGGTTAATCAGTGATAGATTTGGAGATTTTGGTGAACTGATGGTGTAAATAAAATTAAAAAGAAAAAAACGGACGCATTTTGCTTCAACCTTGGCATAGAATGTACGTCAAAGTTATGCATTTAAAATATATGGAAATGAAACTGACTTTGATTCATGTGCCAAATGTATACAGATTGTGCTTATAGTCTGTCTGCGTAAGAGAGAGATCATACAGATGGAGATAAAAGGACTGCTTGAGTCAGTGGAGATCCCAAAGGCAGCCAGGAAGAGGCGGGGGAGAGGGGTGAGAGACAGGGTGACGAACATTGGAGAGGAAAGGAGAGGAGAGATGGGGTTGTCTGACTTTTGAGTTGGTGAGCTCATTCATCACAGCCTGACAAGAGATATTTCCATGGAGCTGCCTGCCAGAGTACTCTTCTCTGGCATCCCTCTAAACCCACCACCCTGCTTTAACATGCATGTACACATAACCTTCTAAACCCACATCCACCCCGTGAGCGAGCGCTATACGTTTGAAACACGGGGTGACGCCTCTTGGCTAATGTGTGCTCACATGAGAGGAATCAGAGCTGATCACAGGTTTTATAGGAGCTGCCCGAGAATTAAGAAGTAAGGACAGAGATAGAAAGAGCATGAGAGAGATAGAGAGACAAGAATAGAGAGGCGAGGAGCCTCCTAATCTGAAGGACTGAGGGCAAGGCTGTGATACGCTTCTGTGGCTCTGGCTCCAAAATCCTGCAGAAGATTTTACTGTGAGGATAAACAAGACTCCCCAAGGCTGTGTGGGGGATCGCAGCTTGTGTGTGTGTGTGTATGTGTTTGCTTTTACATGAATGCGTCTGATTGTTTGACTGCGTGCAGAAAGGAGAAGGGGGAGGGGGGGGGAATGAATGGCTGCCGCCAGCCTTTAACAGCTAGATCAATTCAATTAGATTGTCTAAAATGGAGCCAGTATTTCAGGCTCCTTGTGTGGAGCTGCAGCATCATCAGAGAGGCGCTGGACTGAATGAGGACACAGATTAGCTGGGTTACTGAGCCCAGTGTTGAGCCGGGAGGAGGGCGGAGGCGAAGCAATTAACACAACAGCATTACAGTGATGACACGATTCTTAGTGGAAGGTAGAGATGGCTTTCATAGGGGATAAAAAACCCAGCATACTTGTGTAATTAGAATATTGAATATTTATTTGTCTCAAGATTAGAGTGTCAACATGTATTATTAGTATAGTGGTGACATACCTACACAGCTCTATCAGATGAGCAGATGAATGGATGTTTTTAACACTATTAACTATATATAAGTGTATATTATTACAATATTTTTTATATAATTAAACTGTCAGTGTTAAGGTTAGTTTGGTCAAGTACTACTAGTGGCAGAAGCTAGATGTTTCAACCATTTCTCCATTACTTTTAGCCAAAACACCATTCAGGTTCTGACATAACCGATGGCCCAGGGCCAGTAAAAGTTTATGCAAGTTGATTGGCCACAGGCCAGTGACTGCCAATCAGAGTCATGGGTATACAGTTTAGGACAAGGGGAAGGACGTTTCTCTTCATTTGATAACGTTAAAAGTAAAGTTAGGCTTTGCTGTCGGCTTCCCAACTCATTTAAAAAAGATGAGAGGAAGAGAGAGAGCATGAGCAAGCGAAATAGAGAGAGAGCGAGCAGTGGCGGTTGAGTGAGGAAAGGGAGTGGCGGTAGCGAGAACAAAGCCAGTGAATGAGAGAAATAAAACGTTATTTTCTGATTGTTTCACGGCGGTTACATTCTAAAGCAGAAATAAATAACCATCAAACACTCAACAGGTGATTTACTGTGAGAGACAGACGCTCTTAGTTTCTGTTTCATTTTCCTCTTCTGCATTTCTCCTTTTCATTCATTCATTACTGTTCAAATCCATGTCTGTAGTGGACAGGTGGCTCACAGAAGCAGACAGAAGGAGCTTGGAGTGAACACGCGCACACAATCAAATGCCATAATGTTCTTTCTCTCACTGTTCTATCTTAACGAGTACGTTTCTGCAGATCTCTCAGCGTTGTCTCAAAGAGTCTATTATTAAGGTCATCCATACTCGCTGAAATGATATCATAAATTCTGTTCTCTTCCCCCTAAGTATTACATACTCTCTGGCTTTACACAAAATATGGAGAAACCTACATTTATACACCATTCATTTACTGATCCAATATGTGCCTCATTTTATATTTTGCATATTTGTGTAATATATCAACATTACATATCCATAACTAAAGGAAATCAAATCTAAAGGGAACGTCACTGTTGTACGCATTTGGTATACAAAGAATAAATCACCAAAATTATGGAAAAAAGTTAGTTTCATTTTTTTGGCTGCCAGGCCAGTGAAAATATACAAGGGGCCAGTAAAACCAGATCTACTGGCCAAGTGGGCCAGTGGGGAAAAATGTTATGTTGGACACTTATCCATTTATCCAGTCCTTCTAGCTGTATGTTTATCCATTTATCCATTATCCATCCATTTATACTTCTAGCTAATTTCTCTGCTAGCTTGCTGACTAGTTTTCAGGCACCCTCAGTCGCAACATGTGGTATTCAGGTGTTACAGCTGACTCAATATATGGATATATATACACACGGTATATATTTTTTAAAATATATATTTTTTAATCAAATTAGTTGAGCCACTCCACAATCTTTCCAAGTACCCTCTGGGGTACTGGAACCCCTGGTTGGGAATCACTGGTATGGTATTTCTTCAATGTGTTTTCAGTGAATTTGGGGGAACTAAGGATAATGTTGATCTGAACTTAAAGTCCCCTCTCAATTCCTTTCCATCATTAGTTCCACTAGGTGTTTTTAGATCTGTAAAAAAAACTGAGGGGAAATGCACAGCTATTCTAGTGAGGTGCTGGATTGCAGGCAGGTTTTCAGATCTGCTCATATTTGGCAATTTATATCATGATACAGAACATCACATACACAACACAATCCTTGTTGTAATCATTTTAATGCTGGCTGAGCATAAGGCTCATCAGGTTTATATTTTCTTAGCAGCCAGGCAACCTGCAAAATGTATGTAAATGTACTAGTCTTTCACTGGTACTGGCTTCCTACTAACCATATCCCTCAGGGAGGTCTGGGGGTGTGTGCAGGTGGGTTCTGCTCATGTAGTTGCGGTGTCTCTGGGAGCGGACGCGTCTCTCTTGGGCACGCTGGTCACCGTCACTTGGCGGCAATGCTGTGGTGGGCGTGGCCCCGTTCGTGCTGATAGGCGTGTTCTCATCCACAATGCAGCTGAGAGGCCGGCCGGGGCTGGAGTACTCTGATGCAGGTCTGAGAGGGGCAGACAGGTGGAGGGAAGTGTTAAAAAGGAGGATGATGGGGAATACAACAACAACCACAGAGAAGAAAAAGAAAAGGAGCATCTCTACAAATACAAACAGCAGCAAATCTATACGTAGCGTTTAGGAAGTCTTCATGTGCTAACTTAGAGAGCCATTCAAGCCAGCACCGACCAAAAAACAAAAAGTACTGAGCAATAAGAGCTGCCTGAGGTCAACTTTGGCAAGAACTGGGTGATGAAGAGCAAGGTAGTGAATAAAGACAGTAAAAAAGGAACATAAGTACAAAAGACAGAGGCTGAGCGGGGAAGAGACGCCCTTATTTCCGCTCGTCAACTCCGTGACTTCCCTGGCTCTTCCACGTCATTTAACACCACTGTCTGGAGCAGTCTGTCTGACACCTTTTTTTGAGGAGCCCACTCAAATCTTGGACACAGCTCCCCCGTTTGGGATCACTGAGGTCAGAGATGAGGTCTTCCATAGGCCTGCTGCTGTTTGATTTAAGAGGTCTGGGTTTGAGTTTCTGTGGGCTGTACAGTGTACTCACCTGGTAGGCCTCTCCCACTGTGTGGTGCGTGTGATGTGGTTCAAGTACTGGATTCGTCCAGACGCGGTCCTCCTCTCCTCCCAGCTGGCAGCAGAAACATACACACACACAGCAGTGAGCGGACATGGTTAAGTAGCCACAGAACCATCGAGTAGTGTTCTGTCTCGCTCCTCTGTCTCACCACATGCAAATATCATATTCGGTCTATCTTTACCCCCGTACTTCAAGGCAGCATTTATTGTTTTGGATTTGCAAGAGCCTCCAAAAAAAGCTCCTTCTGAGATGATAAGAGATTTCCCCCAACTGACTCACCCATCTGGAAGATCATTGTCAAACAGCCGACTGCAGTCCACCACAGGGCCTCCTGTGCCTATCCGGTCCCTAGACTGCAGGCTCACTGCAGCAACACATGGCAGACAGATGCACACACACCAGGATTACTAGACAGCAGATTACAGTGCAGACACAGATAGTTTATCGGAGCACAAAATGGAGCTATATATCTTTATGAGTAACAGGAATAGGGTTAAATTTTATCAGTGGTATACTGGAGGGTCTGGTTAAAGGAAGCGTGTGTTGCATTTTCCTTTACTTCTTCATTTTTTCCTCCTGCAGGGATGGACTGGTATTATGAAATCTAATACTAAATTTTACATGAAGACGGTGATAAATGTCACAACAATGATGGGTAATTCTTGTCTGCCAAGAATTAAAAATAGTTCACATTTATGTACTGATAATGACATTAAGGAATATCCTCAAGAGTATTGTGACTTGACAGAATATGGAAGGTTATTACAAGCTCCGATTATTACAAGAACTGTAAAAACAACCAAAAAAGGATGACTAGATATTTTAATGGAAATTGTTAGGATGACTCAAACTAATGGTTGCTTGTTGTCTTTTTTGTAAATGCTGCCCATCTACACTGCCACACAAGTGGTTATTATACCACAATAAATGAAGGACATCACACGGTACAGTACATCTGACCTGATGGTGAAGAATAAGGAGCGGAATACACTCCTGTAGGACTGTTTCAGGTATTTGATCTTCATGTAAGTGCCATTTAATTTCTAATTAAAGTGAATCTTGTTGTGCTACCAAATACCTCCATGTTTGTCAATGTGTACTCACCCACTATCTGGCCTCTGACTGTGTCACTGTCATTGGGACTCAGCTTGTTCAAGTCTAGTCTCTGGTCTACTTAGGAGGAGACAGAAAGAAGAAGTGGAGAGAGCGCAGGAGCAAAGGCAGAGACAAAACAAAGAGAGAGAACAACATGAGACAAACAGGAAATGAGAACAGAGATGAAAGGAGTAGAAAAGAGAGAAGACAAGAGAGAAAAGGAGAAGAGAGGATTCATCAGTTTCAACGAGATGCATGTAAACTAGCGTGTGCTGCGATGCATTTTTTTCCTCCTTGGACAAGTCCCACTGCTCTGTATCATTTACATCACTCAGAGTCAATCCCTCTCTCGGTCATTATCTGTCTCTCATTCTTCTGTCTGTAGACCACATATTGGCTGTGCCCCGAAACAGATGGTCTGGTCTGTGGAACAGCCACGGGCTGTAAAAATCTCACTGAGCATCGGTACAGAGCAGGCTTCAGTTCAAATGCAGAGGTCAAACATTTGACAAATTTCAGTACAAAGCCTGCACTATCCCGCTCAGTCTTAGCATGGACATGAACTTCTGCCAAAGTCTGGAAACTCTTTGTCTGAAGTTCTTAAAGTCTGCGGAATTTGAGAGTGAGGGAGAAGGAGAGAGATCAGGCGGAAAGAAAAAAAAAATGTCCAAGTTGCCTGCAGACATGAGAAATGCCACTATCTGCTCTCTGTTGTCTGGGTGTCATGCAGATCAGCTCAGGATGTCTGTCTAGACTAAACAGGGACCAAAACAGGCGATGGTCAAACCGTTACAAGGCTGGCCGGAGGTCAGCAGCCGCAGAGAAAACAGAAAACACACACAGACAGTAAAAATGTATGCAGAAGAATGCTCTCACACTTTGAGATGCATGAAAGTACATACATTTAAATACTTATGAGTGCGAGACATGCGCACAAACACAAGAAACACAGACACTGCAATTATGTATAAATGTTACAGTCAACCCAAGACACTCTGCAATTATAGACAAATGTTGTAGCCAACCCCAGTGCCCTCTCTAAGGCCTGCGGAGCGGACAAAACAGCAACTGCTGGTAAATGCACACAAAAAACAAAAGAATGACAAATACACACGGGGAGAGAGACCACAACAGAGGGAGCAGAACAAATCTACGCTTACACATAAATAGCTGTACAATTATGCATGTCTGCGTGAAATGACCGGTTGTCTAGATCAGCAGACGGAGATAGAGGGAGGTTAGTCACAATGGCATTTTGTGTGTGTGTGTGTGTGTGTGTGTGTACGTGTGTGTGTGTGTGTGCGCGCGTGCACATGCCAGTGTATGAGGGAGACTGAAGGGGAAACTAAGGGGTGAGGAGGAGGCCAGGAGAGAGAGGAAATGCAGAGGCAAACCACTCGCAGCTGTGGCACAAGGTTCACGTTTCCTGTGTCGCTCCAGGAAAACAACAGTGTCAGGGGCTTCTAGGAAAAGCAGTGGGATTCTTTCCCTTTTCTGACGAAAAGGCCGCAGGCACAATGAGCAGGTACCAGCTCACCCCACACAGGAAAAAAAAAAAATAAAAAAAATCACTCCAAGCTGCTACAATTGTCTGTCACTGCTTTTACTAGGAACCATTTACTAAAGCCTCCGTCTCATTTATCCAGTTAGCTTCTGACATGAGACATTTTTACTGTAATTACAGGGTGATGTTGATTGACTCTTCCTGCTCTGGCAGGGGCAGAATGTTGACCCCTCTCACACCCTGGTCTGGCCTCTGTCAGACCTAGTGAAAGAGACAGGACACTAAAAGGAGCTACTCTATGTTCTGTCACTTAGCTCTGACAGCAGCACTGTGTCATTACCTTCTGGTTCTTATCACACTACAGGTATAAGACTGCTGTAATGGTTGCATTAGAGCTGTGGCAATCCGATAATTCTCTCATAACGATTGACATCCCATGAATAATTGTCATTTTCCTCTCCAGTAGAGAATAACAAGCTGACTCAACAAAATGATATAAAAAACTCACAAAAGTAAACAAGTCAGTAGAACAAAATTAATTTAACTCTTAACTGGTTTAGGAGCTTGTGGCTGGAACGCAAAAAGTTCCATCTGTTCATGATGATAATGAACGATCAAATATTGATGACAAGAAGCTGTCAATATCCATTTTTTTACTTTCTTATATTGCATGAAAATTTAGGTAATAAAGCAGCCAATCCCGTGTTTCGTGCTAAGCATAGGGCACAGTTTTTATCACAACATCTCTCTGAATGCATGTGAGCAATCACGCTATGTCAGCCCACCACATTTTAACGTTTTAATAACCAATATTTTACCCTTTTGGATATTCCCACACTATTGGGAAAAATATAAGAATCCAAAAGGGAGTAATATCTTAGGATGCAAACTTTGACCAATTTGCTAAAATGTATTTGTATTTAGGCTCCTTCCAATAGTGTCTAGAACTAGATTTCAAAACATAATAATTAGAAATAAGGAAAATATTATTGCACACAAAAAAAGTCAAGTAACGTTGACACTTACAGCCGGTGTCTTTAAGGCGGTTGATAGCGTTGGACAAAAGGCGGACACAGCCCAGGAAACCAGCCCCTTGCTTCTTGTGAATCTTCTTGTGATTCCACACACTAATAGTGATGGAATCTGATTTTCCAATGTATCTGAGGGGAAAAAATAAGAAGGAGACATAATTAATATTCAAAAATGATAGGTTCCCTCATAGACAGCAGGAGAATCATTGTGAGACATGTTTTAATGAACTCAGTATTGCAGAAACTTAACTGCAGAACAGATAGAAGTCTGCTGTGAAACATAATATTATTAGAGAAGTAAGGATAATGTCAACATTTAACAGCTAATGTGTTGACGTGAGATTTTATGAGTCTCACTCAGGATGTCACTGCAGGGGAGACGCACATCTGCCCCAGAGGCTACCACTAAGTCTCCTTGTCAAGACAGCACTGGGACAAGGCGGCAGAAGAGGAAACAAAAGAGGAAGAGGAAGAGGAAGTGAGGTGGCTGAGAGGGATTTTCCATCCAGCGTACGTGAATGTGTGAATCCGACCCGAGTATCTGAGTATGAGACGTGATTGTTTTCAATGTTCACGGCAGCCCATCTGACATTTGAATGGGGAAGGAGACAAAGGCCTGAGGGAAGAGAGAAACAGTGTGGAGACGACATCAAATTTTAGTTACGGCGACCGGATGAGTAGAAGAACTGCAACTATGAAAATACTTTGTCTGACAGGCGCTTGGAAACAATGTCACATTGTAGTCAGTGGAAAAAGTGTCTACATTTGTCCTACTAAATGTCTTTTTAAATTAGGCTATGACCAAGCTTTCAGCTCTCGAGCCCCTTTTGATTTAGACGGTGTTTACTGATACAACATTAACAAAAACAAAAACAAAACAAAGGTAAAAACTAAATCTGACTAGTTTGAATAAACCAGCTTGACTGAAGATGTAACCGGGTTTAAACAGTCAGTCATGATGTAAGATGTGGAGAGTTGTAATATTAGAGGCTTGTTTGCATCTTAGTAAACTATTTTGAAGCAGTTAATGTGACATTCAGAAATAATACTATAAACATACAATATGTGACATACTGCATGTGTAAAATCACTTTGATTGCTACCTTCACCGACTCCTCTAGTTTTAAACCCATAATCCTTAAGATGTTCATGAAATCACTCTATCTTTGATACTATTTATGGTCATTAATTTTCAGCAAAATCCATTCAATGTACTACATTCAGTAATTAAATCTCTATATAGTATTTTTATTGTAAGTGGTGGAGTCCAGCAGTCCCATGCTAGATTCACATTGCCTTCATAGACATGAGGTTAGTGCCCACATCAATCTTTCATGAAAAAAAACAGTCATTTTTGGCATTTTGTTGTATTTCTGACAAATTAGCTGCTCAATGAGTGTTTTAACTTGCTAATAGCAGCAGTAACCACAACTGAAATCTGAAGAATTATAACTGTGATTGAAGAAGTTGTGAATAAATTACATAGTAGTAGGTAGGGGTGGGAATCTTTGGGAATCTCACGATTCGATTCAATTCTGATTCTTTGGTGTTCGATTTAATTCAGAATAGATTCTTGACTCAATGAATAGGAAAGGGGGGCCTATTTGCAGTCTCTTGCTCCAGTATACTGTTTGCCGAATCATTCACTAGTGTACTTAGTCCACTGAAATACAATATGAAACAGAACTGGCAGATAAGATAAACGGTCCACAGCCTTTTTATTTTAAAAAGTTAACTACATTAATTAATGAATGACACTGTCCTGACTGTATGAGAATATCAAAATGAGGGGGAGTGCTCCACCGTGTTATTAATGTCATCTCTCCAGCAGTGGAGAGCAGCCTCTCTGCTGCAGCGTTAGCTCCAGGGAAAACCATTGCTGTCCAACACGCTGAGTGGGCGCTGGATTTTTGAGGTGAAACAGACTGAGCACCGAGTTATTTTCTTCACCTCAGAGTTGGTTTAAGTTGTTTAATGCTGCAGTGTGTGTCGGTCAGCTGGTCTCATCTGTTACTGCTGGAGTTCGCTGCTCTGCTCCACTAACGTTAGTCTCTGAGTGACGGCATGAAAGTTCACAATGTACTCCATGTTCATCTTGTAAAGGTAATTATTTACTCATTAAATCTAAATAAGCCTGCAGCCACTGCCTTTTGTGAGGATGAACTCTAGCGTGTGTGTGATGTAGACTGTCTAGGTGTTGCGCTGCCCTCGCAGTTGAGTTTCGCCTTTTCGTTCCGTCGACATCACGTTATTAAGGAACATTTAGAAAATCGATTTTTGACATTTGTGAATTGGTACAGAATCAAAGGGATGCATCTTAGAATCAATTCCCCCCAACCCCCCAGCAGTAGGCATGAAGCATCGTGAGATATGATTTCACTAATATGGAGAGAACAACATCACATAGTAAGAGGTACCATTCAATCTATGTTCACGGATTGAAAGATAACAAAAACAACAACGTGAAAATTTCTTTGGCCCTTGTGCCAGTAAAGGACTTTATCATCAGGTAATTATATCGTACAGACACAGTAAAAGATGTTTTCGGAATGAGAGATCTGTATTTTTCTCCCTCAGTGCATTAGTACTCCTCTCTTCTCTCCTCTGCATGTGTCAGACGAGACCAGGGTGTGATAAAAAATTGCACCATGTGAACCTGTTGTGGCACATCAGCTCGGGTGGGCTCCCTCCTTCAGCTTCAAACTAATCATCTGTACAATTCGCAGTACTACATCCCCAGTGTAATTATCATGCTGCTTACCAAAAAGGATATGAAACAATGGGGCTGTGAGTAAGACGTCTGGACATTTTGAGTCAATGCCAAATGCCTGTCTGGGGTGCGATGTGAGAGAGCTGCTATGTCAGACAGACGTGACGGGAGGGAAGTATTATAACCAAACCCCAGTCATCTGGATCACCCTCCATGTAATAAAATTCATTAGTCTGGCTAAGATTTTTAATACCAGTCATAGCCAATAACACACATACCGCCCAAGAGACAATGGGAAAATTGCAATAAAGAAAGGAGAAAGCAGCAGATTTAAAGAGTCAGATGTGCTTTCTAAATACATCCTTTTATTTGGCAGACTGTATTCATACAAGAGGCATCTTTGGAACTGTGTTTAGTTGCTTTTTCCTGCATCAAATTACTGCCAAGAACAAATGGTCAAAGTGAAAGAAAAGCCTTACATTACAGCAACACTAAGTCACAATTTGAGATACAAATGTAATAGAATGGTAGGCCCACTACTATTCAAAATGCAGAAATAGAACCTGCAATTGCTCTGAAATTGATTGATTGAAGATATTTCAATACATGAACTAAATCTGTTTTCTGATGCCATTAAAAACAAAAAAAACCCCAAGAAAGATTAAAATAAACTGTAATCACCGATGTGAAAAGGCTAAGTGATCACATTCATTCAATGAAAGCAGTTCAAAATGATCAGTACAGTTGGACGACGTATTGACATTTCACATTTATTTATCACCATCGTGGATATTTGTAAACATTTTGAAGTGATATTAGTGACACTTAGTTTTCCTGTCGCCCTAATTATACAACATA
Organism: Thunnus albacares; assembly: GCF_914725855.1. Taxonomy (NCBI): domain Eukaryota; kingdom Metazoa; phylum Chordata; class Actinopteri; order Scombriformes; family Scombridae; genus Thunnus; species Thunnus albacares. Next base: position 7,425,489 of record NC_058122.1, on the reverse strand, counting down.
GTAACAGCGGTACTCAGGGTCTTATAAAGCCATTGATGACGGTGCTGTTTAACTGAGTGCTTCCACAGAAATTCAGCTTGGATGTGAGTCTAGACTGGGCACTTAACATCGCACATGTGTTTTTAAATTAGGATTCCTAATTAACCGAATGTGACTGAGTGTGCACTAACAGGAGGCTCTGAAAATGCTCGAAAACACTTCATGACACTCGATATAAAGATTAAGGTCCTCTAAAAAAAACATTACATAATTAATAATTACTCTGCCCTTGTCCTCTACAAACAGGAGTGGTTGTTATGCTAATGTTTCCTTAACGTCAGCCTTGTAGTTCCTAGTGATTATCTCTTTTACAAACTTGGTGCAGGCAGAAGGAGCATGAGAGGTAAGCAGCCAGACAGACGGTGCCTGCTATCCTTGGCATGCCGGCCACATCCTGCAACAATGCTGAAGGGTCACAGTTCACGGGCCAGTTTGCTGGCTGAGGCTGACCAATGAGGCCCTTGACACACACGCAGAGGCACACTTACACAGGATTTCTACACCCTCACATGAGCACATACAACAGATGGAAAAAAAGAGTCACTGCCAACAGCTTTAATGCACTCGGCTGTATTTGGAACACCAGGTGTTGCAGGCCCTATTTTAATAAGTGTGAGCCAGCCAGACAGCTAGCTAGGCTGCTCTCTGTCAATTAAAACCTCTCTCCTCCAACACACCACCTGGGAGTCCTGCTGGCCGTGACAATTAACACTGACAGACAGTAAAAGGGGTATAGTGATGTTAAACTTATATCTGGCACAGAAACACAAGTAATTGTCACAAACTCCAGTCAGCTACGTCTGCAGGTTCTCCAGACAAATTGAGCAACGAGTCTGTCATCTCTTCTCCATCATTCCAATTGTACTCTTCAAGGTGTGCAATACGTGCGCGTGACTTTTTTCCCTCTTGTCAAATGTGACATAAACAGCTAATTTAACAGCCATGTACAGAGAGGGTCCTGTATCCCGAGCAACCAAACAAACGGAGACATGTGCTTCCTCTTGCTGTTGGCTACGCATGACAGTTGGATAAACACCGGGCGAATACTGGAAACTTTCACTCTCACATTTTCACTCACGCGCTCTGTCTCTGCTTTTTTCCAGGTTACTTTCACAGGACAAACCATCTTTGGGAAAGGCAATCAGGGTACAACAAGACATGCACGTGTTTCAGTCAATGGAAGAAAATACTATTGGAGACGCCTCCTCCTTTTCTGTGCTTTAAATACTGTTCCGAGAGACATTTTTAGACTGTTTGCTGGCACTAAAGGGGTTGTGTCATTACAGTGTATATAGATAAGTGAGACGCCAGATGCAAGGGCTGTTTACATCTGTTACTGTTCAAGTCTTGTTAATGGCCAAGTCTGACACTTCTCAGTGTTCTCATTTATCAAGGTTAAATAAAGAAAGACATAAAAATTGTGAGACATTGTAATAGCCCAAACAGGGCCTCAAACTGCTGTTTGTAATCAGATTAAATCCTTAGGTATGTGAAGGTGGGAGGTCTTCAAATAAACCACGAAAAAATGTGATTTTTTTTTTGTCTTTGAAAACAGATGTTGAAAACGTGTCATGAAAATGCTCTGGTACTCACAGGTCATAGTGTTGATTCCACTTGGGGTCAAGTGTATTCCTCACAGTGTCTGTAGAGTGGCATTGCCCTGAACCGTCCACAACTACCTTAGCGAAGGGATCAGGGAGGCCTGCAGGGAGAGAAGAAAACAGAACAACACCACACTCAGCTTCAGCCACATTGACCAGATTAACAGTTTAACAAGACACAAATGACAACACTACACAGCGATGTTAGCTTGCTACTAGGGGTATAACGGTTCGTGTATTCATCCAGAATCATTCAGTAAAGGATGTTCGGTCCAGTATGCAACTTTTCTTGGTTGGGTATGCTCCCTGACCCAAACAATTACTGTCAAAATACTTTAATAATCAAATTACTCTGACGTGCAGAACGATATTTCTTGTGCTCGAGTTCCCTGGAACGTTTTGGCAGTGCACCACTTAGCTGTAGCATGTGGGTAACATGCTCATAGATGTATGCTCACCAGCTTAGCCAAGTTACTCTGGTTACCCTGGTTACCCATGCTCATGTAGTGTCGCTGCTGACGTTATTATTAAAATATGCACCGTTATCTCCATATTTAAATGATTTTGTGTCTCCTTGTCCCCCTCCCCCCTCTGTGACAGTTGGCTTTTCACTCCGCCTTTGAGCGAAGCTGTTCGGAACAACTATAAACACATTTGATTTCCGACGCGGTCGGACAACACGCCGTAAGAACCGGTTCTGAGTGACCATAAATCAGCATAATACAGCTGTCAGCAGGTGTCCTAACTCGCAGGAAGCACAAGGTTTGTTCTCCTTTTCCACTGCAGCACAACTAAACTGTTACAGTAATAGTTTTGGCCAATGAGCCATTGTTGGATGTTTACATTTTTCAAAATAAAGGACCAAAATATTATTTTCTTCCTTTCTTTTTTTTCTGCTGTACTGAAATCGTACCGAACCGTGACCCCAAAACCGAGGTACATACCTAACCGTGAATTTTGTGTTCACCCAACACCCCTGCTACATGGCAGAAGCTGGTAAATACAACTGACACAGATGCTGTGGTGTCTACAACACCTCCGCTATGGGACCAGTCCAGATTAGTCACAGATTACTCATTATTTACTTCCACAAACTTTGTTTTTTTATGCCAAATGGTGTCCTTTGGTGACAAAAACACAGCTGCATATATTGAAAAAATCAGCAGATTAAAATAATCACTCACCAAACAAATTGCTTGATTTTTATGTGACTAATTGATTAGTCATTTATCAGGACAAAACACCAAATGTTTGCTGGTTGTAACGCATGTGTTGGTTGCAATATTGTGTGAGCCTGCTTGCTTTTCTCTGTTTTATTGGAAGCAGAATACAAAATCAGCTTGGCCTCTGATGATTTGTGATTACACGGTTTTTGTTATTTTAAACATTTATTCACTGAATGATTAATTTCTCCAAAAATTACTTTAATTAATTAATTAATAATGCAAATCATTAAGGTCTGTAACTGATAGGTGGGACCTGTGTGTGGCATTTTCCTTTCTGCTAGAAAGGTGTTGATGTTGTTGAAGCATGCACAAACACAACATGTGCATAACGACAAAAATGGCCAAGCACCATATGGATTTAGTTCACACACAGTGACTCGTACAGACATTTTTATATATGGTTTCAGCGCTGCTCTCCACCAACTCCCTGACTGAATGTTTGCTCAGCTCCTGAGCGTTGGAATGGCAGGAATGGGCACCACAGAAACCACCTGAGTGAGCAGAGGACCTTTACATGCTCATTCACCATGACAGCCTGACCCAAACACACCAAAACAGTCACAACACTATAAACACCTACCCAAGCAGTTATCAGGACTTTGGAGGAGAAAATGAACAGGCTAGTTCATGCAAAAGGTTGCACAAAAGGGCATTTTATTGACTGTATTTTAGTTTCGCAATTTTAGAGGCTGTATAGATATACCTTGCTTTTTATGTTGCATATTGTGTTGCACATTAATAAAATAGCAATAATATGTGGTAGTGAGTATAATTTTCTTCAAAACTGAAGTTGGAAAATTGTTTTTTAATCTTGGACATAAAGACTTAACTAATGCTGTTTTGCACTCAGTTCTCAGTTAACACTTTTACAAACTACTGTACCATTAAGAGCAAGTGTGACCTGAACTGTGACCATCATCTTTCAGTGTTTCTCATACATAGGCTCAACTTGGGCGGCCCGCCAAAGTAGACAAAGTCCAAATTCAAAACAACAGAGATTTGTCCTGTTGTCTTTGTATTTACTGCTGCATTATCTGGATGTAATGAATGAAGGAGAAATACAGAGGAGGAAACCAATAGCTTGTGTTTCCACAGTAAATCATCTGTTGACTGTTTGATGGTTATTTATTCTTGCTTTTGAACGTAACCTCCGTGAAACAATCAGAAAATAAAATTTTATTTCTCTCATTCACAGGCCTTGTTCTCGCTACAGCCGCTCTGTGTCTGTCTCACTCGCTGCTGCTCTCAGCTTGGTCGCGCTCTTTCTCTTTTTATCTCCTCTTTTTTTTAAAACAAATAGGGAAGCTGACAACAAGCTAACTTTAATTTTAATGTCTTCCAGTCGTCCTAAATTGAAACTGGAGCAATTCCTTGTTTTGTGAATGAAGTGGTACACAAGTTGAAGCAACTGCGCTGTGTGTGTTTGACCAATCAGCGAAGGTAATTCCTGCAAACCCTGCCGTCAAAGTTCCTATACTTTAGGAAAATACTACCCCCCCAGCAGGGACTTTTTGGGGGGTAAAACAATCTCCCTGGAACTTAATTTAGACCCTGGTGCCTCCGGTGGAAACGCAGGTCGGGGAACTGAGTTCTTTAAAAGGTTCTTAGTCCCTGGGGAAAGTTCCTGCGGTTGAAACACAGCTACAGCGGGACTTCTTATATGGCTGAACTGTCAGAACATCTAACCAGAGTCTTCAAGTCTCAAGGAGTCAGCACTTACCACAAACCATTCAACACCTTAACATCTCTGCTGGTGCTCTAAAGACAACCCTCCTGAGACTACATCAGTGAAAAAGCAAGGACCCTGAACAAGACGCTCAATGAACGTCAGAAACAGACATCGGCTGTCTGAACAAACCAAAAGATGTGGGCGAAAGCTCTAAAAATGTTCCCAAAAAGAGGGAGTGTTTTTTAATTTTTTGTATTTTCCTACAAAGAACTCTATAATTTTGTTATTCATAAACCTTTGTTTGATTAGTTTATTGCTGAACTCACCCGTCACACACCTCACCACCCACCGCCACAAGTAAATTCTCATCCTTTGGGAAACACTGTTTTACATTGTATCCTACGTGGAGCAATTGTCTAAAGGGACAAACTTTATTATAGATACAGTATGCCAGGAATAACACTCGAGTCTTAGTCTGCATTTTTGTGTTTAGAGTGATGGAGCACTATGTAGACAACACTCTTCTACTTCCAAGGACATAGTTAGTAAACAATCCACATCTGTTCAAATGACTAAATAAGTAAGATCCTTGAGTGTTTTTGAAGGCTAGCACGAACCAACAGCAGGCATTTTATCAGACCAAAGTGACCCACATTTCCCCATCTCAAGAGACCTTGACAGTATATGCATTATATACCCACAAAAGGGGAAACCAAACAGAGTTTGAAAAGCAAATATAGGTGTATCATAAACAGCAGTGACTGGCAGATACTTACGGAAGAAGTCCTTCTTCACCAGGTTTTTGGCACAAAGGACTGAAAAAGAGAAAGAGAGAGTCAAGTGTTAATTTAATGTAAACACTAACTCACAAATAGTAAAGCAGGGTTATATGTTTGACATTCTTTTATACGATTTAGTAGAACAAAGGTTATTATAAATCTCTAATTTGCCTGAAACTGCTCATTTACTTACTTATCAGTTGGTTTTTTTTATGTTCAGTTTTCACTTTAGAAGCATATGTTAGAAAAGTGGCAGGAATGTGCACGGGTAAGCAGCAGGAAATCATTTGTCTAGTTCAGGGTTCTAGTAGCAAAGCACTGTGCTGAGAACAAGTGCATTACAGCCATGAGTCTAACATGGACCCACTTAAATACAGATTACACAAACCATCTTTCCTTCAGTTAGATTGCACTTTATAGCACAACAATTTCCCAACAACTTCTTCTCCCCAGACCAGCCTGCCTGCAGCGGAGAGATTGATCCTGTTGATCAAGACTGAGAGCCATGGAGGCTGTTGCTGAGGTGATGAGGCAGAGACACTTACACCCTCCTCCTCTGTGTGTGTGTGGATGTGTGTGTGTGTGTGTGGATGGATGAAGAAGCTCAGTCACCACCTGGGTGTCTGGAGTTACAGTTATAGCCAGTGAGTCAGGCACACGGAAACACAGTTCTGGCTTAGCTTATCATCTGTGATGAAGAAACACAGACACTGTTTGGTCTGAATATCGATGTGGCTATTTTACTGGCTTGAATAAGGAAGAGATAATAATCAGTATAACTGTTATGTATACTTTTATAAAACCTACAACAGTGAGACTATAGTTTCATATTTCATCACAGCTACTAATGAGGAAACAAAGTTGTCCAAAGTGCTGAGCTATTTTGAAGAAATGGCGCCAAAAAAGATTCACTGCTTCAGAATTTGATACAGTTAAAGTTGTAACATCTACTCGCCGACACTTGAAGTAACAAGTGGAAGGATTCAAGGCAAGACCTCAGTGAAACACAATGAACTCATCGCTATCATTTCATTATTTTGTTCGATACGGTTCATATGACATGCTGTATATGATGCTGCTCCACCTGCTGACTTCCTCTCTAGTTGTAAAGACCTGTTCACATGGTTACTGGCTACTGTTGCTCACACTGTGCAGGTGCCTCTTTGATAAATGGAGATCATGTTTGAATTCATTACAACTCGTATTCTTGCAGAATGCCAGTGAGGTTCCTTAAAATATGCAAATTAAAATATGACTGCAAGGCTGAAATAATTCAGCTTATAACTAGACTAAAATTGATTAGAATATGTATTAAAAACGCCATATTTTGGGAGTATAATCAGGCACCACCTGCTCCATTAATTTTACATAAATCTTCACCCATCCAAAATGATACCCAATACGGTCACAGTTATGTTCATATAAAAGCAGACTGGTCTGAAGATGACAGCGAAAATGTGACAGGCATCATGCGACCATATGAGCCCATTTCACACCTGTCATGCGCCAGATCTGCTAGTCTAGTCTTTTCTGGCCTGGCTTGCCCACTACCCTCATGTGCAGGTGAGATTGCTCAGGCTTTACTTTGCTAATACAAAAAGACAAATGGCAAACCCATAGTGGCAGAGTTTACGCTCAGATTATGCTTCACTAAACATGACAGAAGTAAACTCGGAGTGTAAAAAAATGCAGGAGGTCTCCATGTCCTTTGTCATACAAAGCACAAACAATCAACAGGTCCACCATTGTCATCAGGAGTTGTTATGCGACATCCATTCTGCACAATGTGATTGGTTGATGCGTTTATTTGTGATGCGAAAGCTCAGAAAAATCAACCTCGTTGCGAAAGAAAAAAATTCAGTTTCTTTTTCGTTGTGTAATATTCACGTTCTGTGTGAAAGCATCCAAAAACAAACAGTTCGAAAACATATATTGACGTGTGAATTAATCGCACGTAAAAAAAACCGCCCCCAGTGTGTAAAGGCCTTAAGCTATTCATCTGTCCCCCCCCCAGTTCATGCCACACATACTCAAATATCACCCTAAAACACTTGAGGTCTGAGCTGAAACAATTTTGGCGCACAAGGGACACACAAACACATGAGGTTGAGGGTTTAATGACGAGAATCCCATTAAAAGACAGAGGGAGGAGCGAAAACAGACGACTAAACTGGATGCATACCCTCCTGGGGAGAGAGGGGGGTGCAGAACATGCTCGACAGATGAGGAAGAATTTCTTTCCGCAAACATCCCTGGGAATGTGTTACGTTCCAGTGAAACCCACCTCATTTCTAAAACATCTGGTATGCATCGCTTTCGGTCGCGCTCTTCCTGAACACACAGGCGTGCGCACACATACACACACACACGTTTGCGCAGCTATCCTTGTTAGGACATTGCATTGACTTCCATTCATTGTGGACAATCTAACCCAAACCCTTACCCTAACCTTAACCATAACCAATTCATGCCTAACCCTAACCTTAACGAGGACCTCAGAAATGACCGGGCTTTGGTCCCCATGAGGACGCAATAAGGTGACATAACGCACATAGACACACACACACACACACACGCAGGCCCCTGAGACAACTCGCTCTCCACTCCGACTCTAGCCATCTAATTAATTATTAACAGTCAGAGAGGAATAAGTGTGTATGCGTGTGTGTGTGTGTGTGTGTGCACCACTTGGATGCTTTCAGGGAGGTGAAAAAGGCGTAAAGAGTGAGGTAGCAGGTGACTGTTTTAAGCGTTGCCACAATGCTTCTGCCCACATGCCTCAGACAACATGTACAAAATGTGAAGAAAAGCTTGACAGTGATTTGATGGTGTTTCCAGAGGGGGAAAAAAAAAAATCAAGCACTATGCTCCCTGTCTAGAAGTCACAATGCAGTAAATCCATGAGTTGAAGAGAAAGAATAGTGAACAACTAGGAAATACAACTCTAAAGCAAAGCGAGGCGGCGGCAAAACCTACATTCAAAGTCCAGACAGGAATACAGAAATGACAACAAAGACAAAATGAGAACGACTGCAGGGCATGGCAAGACACGAAATAGCCTACACAATGGCCAGCTCAGCCTAAACCAAGCTAAGCCGAGGGAAAACCTGCAGACCCTCCTTTGAGTACATATGCAGTCCTCAGCTAGCCACACGGCAGGAAGGCAACACTACAATTAGACCTATAGGCTTCTTATACAAACATACAAGGGGCCGAATTACAGCTGAAAACAGAAAATGGAGAGAAAACCGCTGGAATGGTAGACGCAGGGAGACAATACTAGCAGGGAGGCCAATTAGGAGTCTGAGACTGCAGAGCAGCGAGAAGGAGAGTGCAAGGACAGAAATCAGGACGCGGTGGAATCCAACCATCAGAATATAGCTCTCATTACACCCTGACGAAAACTATCCGACAAAACACCGTCATTATAAAATGTAATGATGATGCACATAAGTGAAGCTTTATTTTATAGACACAGACAATTTTACATATATCTAAACATGATTATCTGCAATCCAGTAGAAGTAGTATGACAAATCTGTCTGAGATAAACATCCTCATCAGGTAATACTCTCCTCATCTAGCCTACGTGTTCTTCAAATCCTCTAAAGGACGTGTAGACTAGATGACAATTTGTGTGAGCATATATGCACACAAAACCCACAGTAGCATTGAAGTAAATTGCAAAAGGTAGCTGACATAATTTATGTAGCAAAAGTAAATTTACTTGTCAAAAATTGCAATTTGCTTGAGGAACAATGTCCGCTACTTCAAGACACAGTCCATGTATGAAGGATGCTAGTTCTTCAGCTCTTTAGTTGTTTGCAGCAAACTAACTTTTATAACTTAATCTCCCTGTGAATATGTCTGATGTTGCCGAGCCAAATAACACAACGTTTCATATCTTTAAGGCACTGTAAGGGCTTCTCTTTTTACTCCTGAACTTCCATTAATAAGAGAAAATGTGGGACTACCCAGTCCACACACCCAAATACAAGGAAAACAAGGATCAAAAGCCAAACTACTTCCTTTAGTAAAGCTGAGGGCTTCACTGAGAGTACCAGCAAAGTCTCAGTCTTTCTCGCTCTCTTTCTGAGGTAGAATGATTGATGCTGGGAGTGTCGGGGACTCAGATCTCTAACATGAGGGGTGGGCTGGGTTTTTGGGACCCTTGGTTCAAGCTGTCGTGTCGCTGTCTCTGTGGCAGAATTGGCCTCATTTATATTTGATGGAGCTTCTCTCTGACAAACCTCTTCCCTCTTTGTGTGCATAAATCTGAATTTCTAACACACCTACAGCTTGCAAAAGTCCCTAATGACGATGATTAATTTTAGCTGAATTTCTTGTGAGAAGAAATCAAATAAATAAACAGAAAGAGCAGTAGCGAGGGGGATTTGAATGTAGGTCAGGCAGGCAGGAGAGTGGAAAGCATAAGGAGGGAAACAATGAAAGAAGAGGCTTAATGTTTTCATCCAATGATGTGAAAAATTAAATTCAGTGGCACAAAAATATTTATTTTCATGCCATTATTTTAAGTTCATAAGTGGGCAATGTGTTTGGCAGATTTCAGCGGAGAACCTCAGTAATGTTAAACTCCTTGGAGAAATACATCATAAGCAGCTAAATGACCCAACATGTACGGAAAGTCATTACATTTTCTTTCCCAATGAAAAAGCTTTATATAATGGCATTAAGAGAAATGGCAGCGCCTCTTTACCCGCCAGCGCACTGAAATCTCCCAAAATTTATGCCGTTATGGGAAATGGGGTCCTGACGACAGAAGCCTTCCCCAAGAAAAGGAAGTGGGAGAGCTTGCACCTACAGAGCAGTGTCGTAAATCAGTTGTTTTATTGGTCACCCTGGACGGGCTCTCTCATTCTCACACACTGACAAATATAATTATGTGCTCTCTCTCCTCGTTCTTAAAGATGGAAGAGAGACACATACGTCAGCACGCATACACAGTCAATCTCACAATGTGAGACACACACACACACACACAAACAGCCCTAAGAATAAAAAAAAAAAAAAAAATGATGGGAAAACTAGAAACATTAAAATCTCATTTCAGACGCCAGCTACATTCACATCATTTCTCTTCCATGGCTGCAATGAGCAGAACGCTGTTTTCAGGGAGTGGCAATTTCGACCAAATAATGTAGCCTGTTGCCAGGATTAATATGGTGTGAGGGGTTAGACAGGACAACTGCAGCGCCAGAATCAGAGCTGCAGATCTAGCCTCTATAAAACACTTGATTCAGTGACAAAATACACAGAATTAATTTTTAAGGGCTCTTTCAAGGTGTGGCGGTGGGGGTGATAATATACACTTTGCCTCTCTCCTGGCCTGTACACAATGACCGTTGCACCATTACTTCACAGGGGTGCAACAATATATTATAGCACAATATTTCACAAACACAAAATGTGGCAATATGCATCATAAACCCAAAAATGGACTGCTATAGCAACTAAATCTTATGGATTTTTGACAGTTATGTGCTTGTCCTTTGTGGGAAATATAAAAACTGTTTCTCTGAACATGTCTAAGTAGTTAAGAAATGCAAAGTTCTGACATTGGCTTAAAGATGATAACATTATTACCTAGCAGTTTTATTTTCCACTTCAGATTTACTTCATATATATATTCATTATTTGCATTTTGCAACAAGATATATGATAAAAATGAAAAACTGTTAAATTGTCTTTAAACAGTCAAAGCATTCAAAGCATAAATTCAGACGAAGTAGTAAGAAATCTGGTGCTGTCAAAATGTGCTGTTTATCATGAGCGGTGAAGTCTGCATCATATATTGTACTAAACCGTGAGATGACTATATCATTACATTCCTTGACGGTCTCTACCATTCTCCTTCTCTGTCACAAAAACACGCAGACACAGACTCCGGAAAAGCATCAAATAACCCTTCGCATCTCGGGCCCATCTAAAATCCTCTGTCGTCATAGCGACGGCAAGTATCAAGGCAAAGCTGAGAGAAGGGTTTCTCTGTGTCGCCTGTGTTTCTCATTCCGGTCGCACTGCCTCACACAGCCAGGGACTGCAGCGCTGACTGATGGGGCTGAGGCAGAAGGGTGGGGGGTGGAGGGGGGTGGGGGGCAGGCGGGGGTTGGGGCAAGACAGAGACAGAAAAGGACTGCAGAGAGACAGACAGGATGAGCACCACTGAGATATTCACGATAATCAAAACTTTTAAAATGACAATACACAAAGAAAACAGCATTGGGGGCATTTTCTTTAATGCTGTTTACAGCCATAATTTAGACCCAAATGGACTTTTGATGGGTTTGACAAGCCAGCATTCAGTTTTTCATTGCCAGCTGGTTTTGTTTAAGGCCATCAACTATTCAAACACACAGGTATTTGAATTCGTCACTGAGTAATAAATTTACCATATTGCTCCTCAAGCCTGCTCACGATATCTTCCACGCAACACTTTTGAGCGGGAACAGGGATCGCACAGACACACACACAATTCCCGCCATCTGATAAATGACCAAAACCTTTTAGGCTTAAGGCCCACTTCACTTTTACTGAGCATTGTTATTTTAAAAAGACCGCAGAAGAAGGGTAAGGAATGTGAGGAAGTGATGGCAGGCTGAGGCAGTCAGGCTCACCCACACAAAAGGCTGAAACACATCAAGGCACTGTTAAAAAAAACGCAACATCATCTAACAACTACCTACATCTTCACACACCACCACTGGGAGGAAAAAGTACTTGGCAAATTCGTCAGTGACTAAGTGGAAATAAAACCTGGTGGCTCACATAGGGAGCAGGGGTGTCATGTGTATGCTCTTGGTGGCTGCTCGGCTGACTGCAGCTTATTAGTCACATAATGGCTTTCCACATTACCGCCCAAACAGGGCTGCTTCCCCGAGGACAGCGGGGAAAGCTAAACAAACACCACACACAACTGATTATCAGCTTGGATTTAGCTCCCTTTTATAGCCGGCCCATCTCTTAATAAAAATCAATTCCTCTGAGTGGTAACAGCAGCTCCCTGTAGGCAGAGACCGAGACCTTGGGGTGAAGTTAAAGTTCCACCTGTGGGGAGAGGATGGGCCGAGTTTCTCCCAGGCTGGCACACAAAGAGCCCTACTGTGCAGGCGAATCAATGAACTCCGCCAGACGCAAGCCAAACACCTGGGGAAGGAAAGGTCACGTGACGTCTAGGGGAGGGAGAGGAGGAGGAGGGGGGGAGGCGTCACCATGGCAGCAATCACTGGTCAAGACGAGATGGAAGGATGACGCTTCAGCTGGGAATCCACTTTCATCTGCTGTGAAGTGACATATAAGCTGAGTCTACACCAAAAGTCACATTCACACACACAAACACAAGGAAGCATGGGAAAAGAAAAGAGCACTGTGGGGGAAAAAGAGGGTTCACACTGCCTCTAGTCTGTTGCTCTGCGGTTAACCATTACACTGGAGCCTATGAGGGGGAGGAAATGGGGGTGTGGGAACAGAGACAACCTCCTGGTAATATTCCACCATTCCCATCCCTGTCCAGAGTCAAAACTGTCTGGAAACACAGCCTAATAAGAGGAAGAGGGAGAGGGGGAGACATTTCAAAATATCAGCCGTTCCTCTGGCTGCGTGGAATCATGACTGTGTGTGAACCTAAACAAATCTCTTCAGGCCCACTAGCTCAGGTTGACCCCATTCTGAACCTCCCTTCCTGTCCACCTGGTTCCTCCAGTCCAGTGCACTGACCCAACCCGCCAGACAGTCTGACACATCTTCAGGGAACAGTACTCTCCCACCTCCTCCACGCTCTCCCAACCCCCAACCTTTCCTCTGCCTGTCTGCCTGTTTGTCTGTCTACCCTGTTTTGACTCCAGGCCCAGGACCGTGCACTCTCATGCGCAGCATTGTTCTTCTATAAACAAAAGGCTTCCTTTTCCCCTTTCCACTCCTCCCTAACCTCTGTGGGACTTAAAACTTAAAGGGAGGGAGAAAAACTGAGAGGGTGAGTTGTGACTGACAAGTGCGGATGGTTGTGCTAGTGAACCTGTTCTTTATCTGTCTCTTGCTAATCTCTGAACCATCGCCTAATCAATCTCCTATGACAGTATGTTGGGTAATGTTTGGTTTTGAACGGTGCCTCTGTAAATCCCCTATCACTGGGCCTGCAGTGGAGGGAGACTGATATTAGTCGGGTGCTGGAGCTTCCATGCAGGGCAACTGTACAGACATGCAGGCATTCAGTCTGACATAGGAAGGAAATGAGGCGCAGTTCAATGGGAATAAGTCCAAATTCATTTTTAACTGAACCAAATGAGTGACTGACAAGTGACAAGAGCTACTACATGCCATAGTCACAACCAAAAAAAATTATTATTTAGACAAACTGAAAATTCTAAATTATTTAATGTCTACTTCCATTTTCGGACTCATGTCAACCGTAATATAAGCATGTGGAAGTGCAGCAACACCCTCATCATCTCTCAAAAGCTGATACCAGTCAATCAGCCTCTAAAAAAGGCTTGCTTTATGGTGTAGGCCAGTACATTTGCCACAGAGGCAACCACACCACCCATCACTGAGTGCATTGAGTGCTGCCCTGTTCATGACAAAAGTGGGTTACTTTTTAAAGACCTGGCTACACCACTTAACTTCAGCCCTTAACTGCAGACAGGCAGAATAGAGTGAGGAAGCAGGGTAGAATTTCAGGAACTCAGTCCAGCTCTTCACGGGGTGCAGGCTAACTGTGGAAATGTGGTTAAGGGAAACTGACTTGTAGGCAACGGGAAATATCCCAGCTTTGGCAGGTTTTTATATCTTCACAAATCCACTTATGTAAATACGCAAATCTGATAAGACTTCTTCTGGTCACATAATACAGATATTAGAGTCATTGGTACCAGAGTGATCATGGAACTACTAACTGCCAGGAAAATCTTCTAATACCTCTAAACAGACCTGCAATTTCCAAGATTTGAAATTAGGAAGGAAAAAGAGTAACAAAATCTCCCCCTGCATCATTTTATACTGAGAGGAAAACAGAGAGGAACACTTCAAAAAAAAATGAGGGGAAAAAGATCTTGATCCCCACTTTCCAAGTTTCAAAAAATTATGGAGGCATTCAAAGACATGCTCCTTCTCCATCTAGCACGTGCCCTGAGCACAGAGGGGAAAGAACAATCTTGTCAACAATTGAGGAGTGGAGAGGAAACCAGCAGTCAAACGTATTAAGGAACTCATAGTCTCTGTGACGTGAATTAAATACCGCAAAGCAAACACAGAAAATTTAGATTCCCAGGACTCCTGTTACACACTTGAGGAAAGGACGTCTGGGGACATCTGTTGCACAAAATCACTGTGACCAGAAGCGTAAAAAAAACAGTGGAATCAGAAAAAAAGACAGGAGACATAATATATCCCCCATAGCTTCTCTTCATAAAAGGATAAAAGGCCATGACTAAGAGGAGCCATATATCATTATTCATCACACTCAGCACCTGCTGGAAAAGGGATGAGAGATCTCGTGAAACACGCTGGGACACTCGGAGGAAGCGCAGACCTGTTCTGCCAGGTGGTATTTTGTGTACTGTAGACGACATGCAGCAGTTAGAGAATGGTGCGGCATCAAAGCCCAGTGATTATTACACATTGTTAATATCTGGGCAACCGGCCAAGATAAATAACTAGCCAGGAAGTTAAGTTTGGTTTTGAATTAATTTTAGGTGTCATGATGTATAAAGCTGGCAGTTGTAACAATAAGAGTTTTCTTACAAGATTGAATGCTGCTAAGTGAAGCAGGACTGTCACTACTACAGTGATATCTGTTCGACAATGACATCATTCATTGTGTCTATGATACGAGGCATCTGGGCTCTTGTTTAGTGGTGCATCTGTTGCGACAAAATCCGAAGACAAGCTTATAAAACAAAATCATATGAAACACATGAAATGTTACCATGACGGTAAACTGACAACCCGTGAGAAACACTAACTGCCTTCAGTGTTGTTGAACAGAGACTGCTTACTAACAAAACCAGTCTTTAAACAAAAACAAAAAGTACAGATACAAAGATGCACAATTCTAACAAATCCACGGAGGAGTGAAGCGCTTATCTTCCTTTGCAAAAACCTGTTTGACTACATGAGGAAACTCACCACACACATACACACGTGAAAGGAAAGAGACTGGCAACATTCTTAGTGTGAGAACATTTCATCCATCTCACGTCACCTTTTCCCTCCGTGATACAGTCCACTGTAATTGCATAATAGAGGAGTCCACCCCAACTATTTTCGGCTCCAAATAGTGGGAAACCATGCCACAATGGCAATTTTTAGTGGCATTCCTGTTAGTCCTGCATAGTACATCACTCTCTCTTTCCACTCTGTGTGATACAACGTGCCTAACAGGGAGTCATCCAGGCGAGTAAAGTCTTCCACAGTGCCATCACCGCTGCAGCTATAGTGAGAAGTCAAAACAGTGAGCAAAGCAGAGCGCAGCACAGCTCAGGCTTCTGCAAGCTTGCACTGCTGTTGGCTGGGACCCGAGCTGTTTTGAGTGGCTGCACGGCTCTTCTAGCTTCTTGGCTCCTTTGCCCTCTCTGATGTAATGGAGGAGAATAGAGGAAAGGCCTGGACCGAGCTGCAGCGGAGAGGGTGGATAGTACCAACCTGTTTAACAGAAGTTGAGGACCACCACTGCCCAGTCTGGAGCCAGAAGTACTGCTTTGCTTCTCCACTTCATCCCCCCCCTCCCCCCCCCACACCCCCTCCTCCTCCCAGTCCTGGGGAGTTTTGGTTTCTAAGAATGATTTCACAATTTCAACTGGGAGCAGAGTTACATCATTACCACCCAGCCATATTTTTCCTTTTATACTGTCTGCTTTGCCAGTGAATGTGTTGGACTGAGAGGATCGCTTTTAAGAATCAGGACAGTAATCACGTCATAATCATAGATAAAAGCACTGCACAGCCATCTACTAATGTCTGCAGAATTCATTCGAATGGAAAATGTGTATGACGAAGGCTGATGTAGTTATAGACTGACCCTGGAGTGACTGGTGGACCTGGCTGTGCAGGTAGAAAAAGGATGAAACTACTTTATCCGCTATGCCTTCATGCCATATGTGATGTGTTCATCATCAGTAACTGTCAACACGAATTACGCCTGATGACTCATTGAGATGCAATGGTGGTCCCTTGATCAAAACCCATGACCGCATGCAGTTGTGTGCAGGTGCATGCCATAAACAGCTTTTACTATGTGCAAGGAGTCATGGTTAAAGTGGGTTGCGCGTGTCTACAGGACATGTTTCATGTCTGTCCCAAATTTAGCCAAGCGTAGATGAAATCATCCCTCTGAGCCTCTGGATTGTCTAATAAAGCAATATTTAAGGGTCATGCTGAGGTTAAGTTTCACTGCTATTGAGTTAGACTGAGCGCAAAATGTGTTGATGTGTAGAGGTGCTACATGTGACCGTCACAAGCTTGAACTGAGTTTCTTTATTTATCCAAAAACTGAACAATAATTTCATTCAGTCGTGGGAAACCAAGGTGTAAGTAACTTCTAAGTTGGTTAACAAAGTCTTTTAGCCTTAAGGTTTCGACATTAGTACATCAAGTGCTTTCGCTATGATAATTAAGTTTGTAAGAATAAATATTAAGACTACATTTCTGAGAATTCCCAACATGACCAATTTGAGGTTTCTGTAGCATCTGTTGAAAAGCTGAATCATCAGACATTTGGTATTCCCCATCTTTGAAGTTAAGTTTCATAATGAATTGAGACGCAAACTGTTATCAACCAGACAGTTATATCATCAAGGCTGATCTCAAGAGTCATCACACACAGACAATGGATACTGGCTACCTATAGGCTGCTGCGCATATTTAGGATTCTTTTACATCTAGAGCAAGAGCATTAGGGAGCAAAAAAAACAAAACAGTATTGAAATATCACATTTGCTCCTCTGTGCATATGCAGTCAGACTGTTTTTTTTTTTTTTACTACACAGGAATCCTTTGGTGTATTTGTTCAACTTCAGCAGAGATGCCATTTGAAATGTGATCCGGTGTGAATATAAACATCTCTCTTCTGATCCTGTCTCCTCAGAGGACTGAAGGGGCTCAAACGTCAGGTCCAGGCACGGACAGACGCCTCTTGTCAGCTGTTGGCGTCTTGCGGCTTTTGCACCAAACCCCCCACCTTTAAGCCAGTAACACTGGAGACTTGAGACACCCCCATCTGCTTGAGGTTAGTCAGAGTTACAGAGTTAATCGTATCAACCCGTGTCCATCCAGGTTTAAAGCAGAGCCGGCACGTCGAAGAATTAATCTCAGGTTACTCTCCTCCATCAGACAGCTGGGCAGGAACATTCTGGCCACCCTGCCTCAACCTCTGTCTGTAGGGAAAGTGAAACAACCCTTGCATGTGGATATTTATCAGAGCTAATGAGACTTTGTGCAAACTTGCTGAGTGATCTCACCTGGGCACACTGCTGAGAGATGATAATAATCACAGACATCCCTACAAACAAATGGAGGAGGAAACAAGCTTAATGCCATAGCTTCAGTCACGTATCCACAGTGGAATGTGACAGCAGAGGCCTTTCCTGGCATACTGGTCCACGACCTTAACCTTCCAGAGAGGCGTGAAACATTGACCAGTATAACGATAAGAGAAAAAGACCAGCGAGCACGCCATCGTGGCCTCGGACTGCCACTACTACACTTGTCTCTCCTACCAACACAAAAGCCAGAGATGTCGTGACACAGTTGATGAATGTGAGATGGTGAGGCCTTTTTTAGAGCAGCAGATGTACTGCATTCATCACCATTGCAGTATGCATGTGTCCACAATAAACACTGCAAACGGCAGCTTCATTCCTGTTGGGAACAGCGAGGTCTTGTGGTTGAGGAACAGCTTAAAATCATAAAGCTGGCAGCTCTCGCTCTCCTTTCACTCTGCTTCATCGGATCTGCGACTAAGTCTGTTTCTCCAGTGTAATTTTCAAACTGAACAGCACCCAAAAAAAAAGAAGAAAAAAAAAAAAGAAATCTAAGTTTAGATCAACTGTGTAGACTGTGAAATTAATTACCCCCTCATTAACCCTTAATTGGTGGGTAACTGAACACTTACATGGTCAGCATGTGACTGAAACTGCATTAACAGCCAAGGGAATGTCATAAAAGCAACACAGCATCAAACGAAAATGATCCAATCTTTGTAATGTACTGTGTGACTTAATTTAATGTCCAAAAACACACTGCATGTTTTCTCCATATTATGCAAGCCTAGAAAGCTTGATTTTTTTTATGTGATCACAATTTATTAGCGCAAGTTACTTATTCCAAAGCATCAGTGACAGTAACACGCAATGCTCTAAGTGTCAACTAGTCAATAAAACAAGATGTAAAACGTCTAAAGCAGAGTATACTCCTCTTTGTATAAACTGTCGGAAGAAAACTAAGAGCATCTAAAGTCAAACATCGTTCTTCGCCGACATTGGATATGCATGCAGCCGCGTCTGATAAGAAATAATAAAAAAAAAAACACCCCCAAGTGGAGTTTCTAACATCAAAGGGAGCACTAGTTTGGGAAATAGGCAAGAAATGGAGGGGTTTGGGCAGTGGGAGGGACAGCATAGAGAACAGCCAGGCAGAAATGATAGGAGAAGAGCCTGCGGACAAGAATCAGTTTAGTTCTCACTGGAGCTCCCCCCCTCGCAGTCACCGCTAATCCAATTCTGACCCATTAACCACCACAGCCAGGTTAAAAGAGCAGGCCTTTGAAGCAGGTCTTTCCCAAACCACCCAGGAGGATTAGCACTTCTCCGAGGCCAACGGGACTCTCATCCTCGGCACTCTTTTCCTGACAGTGCAGACGAAGGCACACGAGCAGTGCAAGCTTGCGATGTGGCACGGTGTATATTGAGATGTAGAAAGTCATATGACTCATCCTGGCTCGACGCAGCACATTAATTTGGATTCTTTATGAACTGTAATTAACTTGCAGCATAATGACTACATAAAAGAGGACATTTTCAGGTGTGAGAGGAGGGACACTACCAGGAGGGTGCAAAGGTACAGAATGATATAACATTAGAGTATAAATGTGTGTCTGTATATTGAATAACCAGAGGATGAGTTGTGGTCAGTATAGCTGATATGTACAGGATACCACACAGGTAGGGCCCTATGATTTCTGCATTGCAGAAAACACAGACAGGATTGTGGAATTTGATAATAAAAATGGAATCAACTGTAAAACACAGAATATCGTGGAAGTTGCCAGACTGTGGATACAGTTTATAAAAATCAGGGTTTTCCCCACCATTATAAGATTTAGGCGCAGCACATAAGCGTTCTTTCACACACCTAAGCCAAATGAACAGAAAAAAAAAACTATGATGAAAGTCTCTACCATGTTTTGGTGTTATTTACAGGCGTGCTGCTTCTGTCCTCTGCTGTCTGTGTTGGAGTTTCACCGAGGGCAGTGCTCTGCTCCTCACACACACACACAAAGCAACCAGCAGAGAGGCCACGGTGGAGACAGTGAACCAGGTGAACCAGGTGAAGTGAAAGATAAAAGTTTCACTTGAGTCGACAACAACTCAACACTTGTCACTGTGAGTGCAATAAAAGTTTCGCAAGTAAAAGCCAATAAGAGTAATTTATCAAAACACCTCTTCAACAAGCATCAACATGTAGAGAAGTGATATTTTCAACTTGTTTTGTCTGTAGTGAATTGTTATGAACAAGCTAAAACAGAAGCTGTCTGTCGCTTAGTTTACCACAAATCTTAAAATGTGGCAAATTAGCTGCTGGCTGAGACGGCAGAGCCCCCCCCCCCACCCACCCACTCTTCAAACCAGCCCCTCCTCCCTCCCCCAGCAGCAGAGGGAGGAGGAAAGACTGACACTGACTGATGTTTGTGTTCCTCATTCTTTCTAAACTTCACTCAGTATTTTATGTCAGGAATATTATTTATTTTATTGACAGTTTAGATTTGTTTCCAGTGACATATTATTGTGTTTACATAATGATTTTGTTGTTGTAAACTTTACTGCTGCTGCTCTAGAAACAACATATAGTTATATTTAAAAGATAAATCAATTCTAATCCTGTTCTGGTTTTATTCTTTTTTATAACATCATTCAAAAACCCCCCAAACAACCAGTAAGAGTATAAACCAGACTGATAAGGGTATAGATTAGATAGATAGATAAAACGACACCCATTCCTACAGCTGATTAGTGGTTTGGACTTTAAGGGGATGTCCAAATCGCTGTTCAAATCCCTTCAACATAAGCCTTGTTTCACCAATGTGATTTTGTGATTATTATTTTTTATAGCGCACAATGTAATCACTCATAAAAATGTGAAGGATTACTTCAGGCCATAGCGCTTACATATCCATTTCACTTCTTCATGCTCATGTCTGAGTGTACTGAAGCACTTTCTGTGATTAAAAAAATAGTGCAAATATTGTCTTGCATCATTACAAATTCATTAATATATATACACATTTCATTCAAAGTATGATTACATTTAAATTTTATTCATCCACCCCATGATTAGACAAAAAATAAAGAAAAATCAAAATGGAGAAAAACAGAAATTTGGATAAATTAAAACGGAATCCAGAAAAATTTAAAAATGGATTTCCCAGGGTCCTACACAGGCTTGAAAATAGTGCTGCAGATGTTCTGGTGACTGCAGCTGAGATGGTGTTCAGAGTGACGCTGAAAAAAAAAAAACACTCTCATTCATTTGACTGGAGGCAGTGCATTGACGCAGTGGGTGTGCCGACACAGAGAGATACAAAAAAAGTTGAACCTGGCTCGACTTTTGCAGCAACATAACGCAACGTCATCTGGACAAGACGCTGCATTGGCCAATCACATACATGCAAGCGCACATTTCTTGTGAACGCCGTGTTTTCGAAGTTTCGTTGTGAGTAAAGTATAAAACGGTTGCCTCCGCTAGAAGTTTCCAGAGTTGCAAAATCCTGTCTGTGACTATTACAAATTGCTGTATTTTGGTGTCTGATAAAACGTTTAAACATAATAATCCGTAGTTTCAACTCATCTTCCAGGATCGTATTTCACCATCTCACCGGTACCTTAAACAACACTCCCCCATCAACGCAGCCCCTCACATTGTTTTAAACGCGGGGCTGTTTTCGGTCTGAACGCAGCTTAGCGGTTACCATGAGATCCCAGCTGGATTCCCTCTCAGTGGATAAAAGCAGTATGAAAGCACTGCAACGAGAGGAAGCATGGAGGGAAAAAAATCAACGAACAAAGTCCCATCCCATGAACTTGTGATGACTTTTACACTCTCTCCATTGAGCACCACGTGATAGGAGAGGCAATAACAAATAATATAAAACTACATCCAAGAAAATCACCAGTCAACAGAAGCTGTAGGACAGTCAAACAGAGAACGTGGTGGGTCATTTTCTCTGTTCTTTCAGGCTCCAAATGAAACAGGGTGTGTGGATGGAGGAAAATATTGTCTGTTGCTAATATTACAAAGCAGCCATTCTGAAGTGTTGATGCTCTACTCAGCAGGAAGAGCCAGTCTCCCCAAACCACACATGCCGCCCACTAATCAAAGCCATGGCACGCTGTTATAATGCAGTGACATGATAGACCTGTAAGCCACCCAGCGCTATAAGCAACACACAAGACGTCTAACATCCTGCTGAGTAATATGACTGCAATTCTTCACTTTATTATTACAGGGGAACCTCAAAGGGGGAGGGTTTCTGGACTGTTCTGCTCCCCACCTGTCAGGGGTGACGTTTGGACAAGTGTTCGGGTCTGGGGAGCACTTCCTCTCTAAGAAGCTGCCCACTCTCTCTCTCTCTCTCTCTCTCTCTCTCCCCCCTGCTACATCTGGTCTCCTCCGGGCCGTTGCTGGCGGCGGTTGAGGGCAGAGCAACCGCAGAAGGCTTTGTCCTCATTGAAGAGCAGCTGAACCAACAGGAAAGCCAACCCCAGCCAGTCAATTAATTGATGGAACAATTTAAAATTATGGGAGGCTCTCAGCAGGGGGAAGGAAAATGTTTACAAATGATGTGAAATAATTGCTCGTTACCTTACCTTTTTTATTCCCCCACCCCTTTTGTTCCCAGGCCTTTTGCTGCTAGAATTTTTCTTTTCCTTCACATCTTGTTACATGCAAAATGTTTGCTCGAAATTCATGTCCATGATGGGTCAGTCCAGTCAACAGTTCACCACATCCAGCTAATCACTTTGTATTAACAATGTATCCTGTCTGAACACCCAGATGAACCTAAATCACTTCCATACAGCCAATCTGTAAAAATGGCTCTGACTGAGACCACATGAATGTACCGAGCGCCAGCTCAGACCACATTAAACCTCTCTTGATCATCAGGTCCTGTGCCTTCACAGCCCCATCTGTGCCCAGCTGTGGGGGTTTCTTCTTCAATTATCCAACACCCAAAGACCCCATCTGTAGACTACAGTCAGACCGAGCTGCACTGAAAAGGCGAGGGCTCGCACTAAAAAGGAGAGACCTAAGCCTTTCACTCAAAGCCACACAGTGGGCCAGTGTGAAACCCCAAGGCCTTTGTTGCATCTTTAAAATAAGTCTGTTTTATTCTCAAGCAGCATCTGTGTCCATTCAACTGTCAGTCGTCTCACAAGGGAACAGAGCAGGGAAATTTTGAAACTATTTCATCGAAAATAATAGCTCAGGCACTTCTATTTGTAGAAATCCTGTTAATTTGCAATGGCAGCTGATCAAATGGAAAAAAATACACAAAACTACCTATAGAGAGTCCATCAGACAAAAAGAGAACCAGAGAGTGCGGAGGAAGCTCAGTTAGTAAGGGTGGGTGTGAAATATACTTTGGACTCGGTCTGAGGGGGGAAGAAGCTTACAATCGGAAAGAACAGGAGTGACTCAGAGAGGAAGAGGTGGGAATGCGAATGGAGAATTCTAGGGAATCCCACTGAGATAGCTCTCTTCGCTGGTCTGCACCGCGCCAAAGAATTCAGATGAGCAAACCATATGCTTAACAAGTCACATGTAAACTCCAAGCTAAGACAAAAGCGGCAATAAACACTAAGAATCAGAATCACATCAGCATACTCAAAAACAAACATCAGTTCTTTTTTTTTTTTTTTTTTTTTTTTTAAATTTTACTGCACATGCAAAAATTGTATTTAAAAAGGCAGAGACAGAACATCTCTCACTGATTTTTGTGAGTCTGATTTCACTTCTATGTGACAGACAGTTTGTAACAGATTGAGGGATGCGCTGTCTTTTCTGCAAAGTCTCAAATCATATTAGAGGAAACTGTGACTTGGCATTCTGCTGTCATCAAATTTATGGTTGCATGGAAAGTGATGGAAATTATGCCATGAGCTATGTCTGCATGACAGCATTTAAGAATGATCAGACAAAGCAATGAGCCGTGACTTCATGATGTAATTCTTGACTCGGTGGATCACGCATGTTATGCCATTCGCTGTGTTTGTGTGTCACATAATTTAAGAGTGATCAGCTGTGGACTATAATGGAAACCTGTCCCGTGTAGTCAAGGGGCAATTCTCACCCCAAGTGTTAGTTTTAGCAGCTTGCTTGCCATATTTTTCCAGTTTAATAGCTGGCAAACATCTGCAACATCTGGTTCAAATGGACAGGGGGGTTGTCAGCAAGGAGAGACGCCTACAGCACAAACAGCTACAGGCCTGTTTGAATGTAGCAGCTCATCATTCACAACCTGCCTGGAAACAAATTCATCGGCAGCTATGTGTCAAAAATCAACGCGACTACAGATGACAACATGCAGCTACAATGTCGCAATGACACTCTCCGGGCCCATTACTCTCTATGCAGAAATCTAATCAGCCCAGTATACACAGCTGTGCAGCGCTAAACAAAGAAACATATAATGACAGTGTGTAATGAAGCACTTGGGCTTTACCACCAGACGGCTGCCTTCCTATAGAGCTTCCTCTCCTGCTCTCAGTCCTGCTTTGCACTACTCTCCAAGCTGGAGAACAGAAAGGGAAAGGCAGTGAGCTCAGCTATGAGACAGGGCTGACCATGTGGATGACATGGCACAATATTACATAATTCTTGAAGAAATTTTCAGTACACTGACAAAATGTACAGAGGGAGAGAGAAGCAGTCATAAAAAAAGATTTTGTCAGAGGAGCAAATTCAATATTTAAGAAATGGTGAATTTCTATTGTTCTTTTTTAACAGGGGTGATATTTAGTCTGGAGGGGTGTACAGTGTCACTCAGCATCAAGAGGAGAGGTGGTCTGTGAGGTCCCGCTCTCGCCATTTTTCCACAGTGGACTCACATTCTTAACATTCCACCAGGAGACCACTGCGGTCCATCTCAAACTGCAGTGACAAACTAATTCACAGTCTAGCGGACTCGTCTAGATTTTAACACGAAACGAGTGTACTAAAAAGTAACATCCCTCTGAGGGGCATCACTGACTGATAAAGAATGTAACCAAGTAAGTAAAACAGGTTGGAAATTTCACAGCGGGACCAGAAACTAGCAATCTTAGTTGTCAACAATAACTACATAAAAAGGTTATAATATCACGATAAACACAATTCAATCACAATTAAAATTTTGTAGAAAAACGCACAAAATTAATTTTCTAGATTAATTTGTGCACATAATTAATAAACAATGACAACTACTTTGGAAGCAAAGCAACCTAAAAGTGCTCAATTTCAAACTACTGAGTGTATGTTGTTATATCATTTTATGAATGCTTGGTACCTAATTTTTGTGCAAAACCCTTCTCATTGTGCAGTGAACCCTGGATGACTTACGACAACCGTTAAAAAACATTGCTGAAAGCTTGCTGTCCTTGGCCATCTAGCATCTCCAGCTCATTAAATCCATCTCATTAAGATCCCTCCTTGTTGTCTCCACTTATTCCTATCAGAAACAGCACCAGCTTAAATATTTAATTTGGCACTTCCAGATAGAATAGACTGCCCTGGAATTTGATTCAGGTCAGATGCTGGACGTACATCAAAAAGGGCAGCTGTCGGCCCCTTCTCTCAGTCAAAACAGTGTGCTCTCATGTAAACCTTTTTGCTGTTTGTGTTGAAAAGGCACAAACCAAACAGCTGAGGGAGAGAGAGAGAGAGAGAGAGAGGGGAGGGAGGGAGAGAGGGAGATGTCCAAACAGACCAGCACAACTGCAGGTTACTTCATAACACATTACTCAGTCTAAAAAAAGTGTTTGAGAGAGGCTAAAACTGTAGAAGTATGAACTGTTCATTGGTTAAAGCTCAACTCAGAGCAGAGCTGCTTTTTGGAGGATGCTGTTTATACTGCAGGAATACAACTTAATAGTGACCTGTTGTAACAACACTAACAAAGGAGGCAGCTGTCCGTCAGTAGGCAGTTATGGGACACTGCTCACTGTTCAGTGGCAGTTGCAGACTCTTGTGACCTGTGGAGCTGCATGTCGTCTCAGCCGAGGCTTGTTCTGGCATAAAGGCTTGATTATAGCTAACTGCCAGGCTATCTAGCTAAGCTAACGACAGCTAGCCAACTTTGTGAGAGTCCGTCAGTCAGCAGAACAGTATGATAGTTGGGCAGCACTGTTACACTGCAAATGTTTACATCAATAAAACAAGTTAAATTAATAGAAATGGAAGATATCACCCAACATTTTGGTTTCTTGTAGCGACAATCAACTCAATGGAAGGGCAACACAATATACAGCTAGCTACGTTACTCCGGGACCCGACTTATAGCTGGTAGTGGTTACTGGCGACAATCACAAGGTTCAGACTATTTCCAAGAACAATAATATCCACATTCAGCTTTATCTAGCTACAAGTACACCCGCTCAGTTTTTTTTAATATTAGCTAGCTTAACACTGTAAAACAACGTGTATTTAAAATACACTGTAGCTGTACAAAATCATGGAAATCACGGGAGACAGAACCGGCGGTAAGCCAACTCCATGACCCATGGGAACTGTTCATATCCAGCAAATACACGGAGCCATCCTAGCTAGTGTGTGTGGGGGGAATACAGCGTTACTTGGGGATTTAAAAGCATTGCTAGCTACCTGTTAATCGCAGCTTCACAGGGCCATTCCGCCGAACTCCTTGGTTAGACATCTCCTCTTGGTTCCAGCCTTTACTGCACGTAATAATAAAAATGTGACGTTAACTGTAAAAAAAAATGACAAGGTTTATCAACCTCTCCGCCAGTTTTAGACAATAATGGAGTCAAGGCATTGTGGCCCGGATGTGGACTGAACTGCCATAGCGAGAGCTCACAAATGCAAAAGATTTAAAAATAATAATAATTTAAAAAAAAGTGTTGCACTGCTGCAAACTGCATTCACTAGAAATTATTTCTCCGAGAAAAAAAAACGTATAACCGAGCTAGCTGGGAGTCGCGGCGCTGTAACGCGGTGTTTGTCTTCACATCTTCGGAAGGAGCCTGTGCCTCCTCTCCGCTCGTCCAGAGTTGAACTGTTGAGTCCTGCGGTGCAGATCCCACCTCAGGAGGCTGCTGCTGCTGCTAGGAGCTGACCAGTGACGACAACACACTCTGGGGGAGTGAAACATTTCTCTCTCAACATGTGGCACCTAGCTGCAATTCACACACAGATCCCACTGTGTCCTTGGTTTACTTTGATGGCATGAATAAACACTCCCTGTGTTTATGACAATTTATGACTTTACACAGGGGCGTAGCCAGAATATACAGAACTCTAGGACCCCTTTCACCACCACAGTTATTTCATTTATGAGGACAGTGTCATCAGAGACAGATTTAGTGATTTGAGGACACCAGGCAAACTCTGTCTTGCTTTATTTTCACCCTTTCTCTAACTAAGAGCACTTAAAGCTGTGGTTCTCAAACTTTTTCATGTCAAGGACACCTAAACTTACACACATTTGATAAGATTTTGTTTCAAGGTCCCCAATCTGATAAGATTTTTGCTTATAGATGTTTAATTACAGAAATTGTATGAAATCCATCACAAAAAAATTCTGTCATTGTGTTACATATGGAATTACAGTGAAAATAAATTATTCCCCTTATTGCCAGGGAACCCCCTCAATGACACCTGGTGGTCCCCGGACACCACTTTGAGAACCACTACTAAGGTGTGCGATGTCATGAGAAAAAAATGATGAGTCAACCAATGAGGAGGACAAATTTCCCTTTTATGACGACCTGGATAGCATTCTGGGCACACGCCCAACAAGCTCACCCATTAAGGTGGTGTAATCTTCCCCAGCTTCAACTGGATTGGCCATAATGATGTTATTATAGTGGCAATGAAATTAATAAGTTTTGAATATGTTCTTTTTTTTTGGTTCACGTTTGTCTGTGCGCTTATATAATTACAATGTGGAACCAAAACTAACCGGATCAAATGTATACGATGCTGAAAGTAGAAAGTTTCTCTGAGCTCATTGAAAATGAGATTTTAAGGTGTGGGCCTACTATCATGATTTGTGACATCACAACTAGTTTGGAAACCAATTCTGGTGCAATATTCAACTTACACAAGTGTGATGTGGAGACTTAAAGCCTCCAGTGCACAAACACTGAGAATGAACTTTATATAATTTAACTTTTTTTGTGGGGAAAAAACATAGACACAAACTATTATTCACAGTGGAGTATTTTATATACGTCTTAAAACATGTCTGGAAGGGATCTTTAAAAGTATGAAAAACAGGTATTATTAGCACAATGTACTTAAACTGACTTAATTTGTGTTCAGAGTGGAGCTTTTCATTCTTACATAATGCCGGATAGTTTAATGAATAATAATGCATCATATTTCATTATATTTTGCCAGTAAAATCTGAATCTGCAATGTAACCAGTAATATTTATCTGTCATGTAAATGTAGTAGTACAATGTTTTCCTCTGAAGTAGAAGTACACAGTAAGTAATTAGTACACAGTTGCATTTTTTTGTGCTTTAGTGATTTGGGGGAGCTTTGTAAGTTATTTTGGGGTACAATGAGATAGAATAGTAACACGATTCAACATTTTTCATATCTAAACAGCATAATAAATCTATAGCTGTTTGGGGGTCCAGACAGTTGCCTATTTTGCCTAATGGTAAAGTCCACCCCTGAATAACATGTGTCAAATTTGTGTATTCTTAATACTTTTATTGTAAAGAAATTATTCAGTTTACTGTAAAAAGTCTTTTCTAAGGTCTGAACCATAGATGTATGGCCTTTTCCACAGGTAGCAAGCTGAGAAGATAGAACCAGAACCGAGCACTGGATGGCAGATTTAGTTTTGGACAAACAGATTTGAACCATATTGCTCAAAAATGTTCAATTTTTCATCTTTATCTCTTCAAATAACAGAACTTATGTTAGGACAATCAATGCCGGAAAAAAAAGAAACAAAGTGCCTGTTTTTTCTGACTCCTGTAGGTTACTGCACATTATTTTGAATATTATCAAAGATCTCATGTAAGCCAGACTTTAAAAAAATGTATTTAGAATATGTGACATCACAAGATATATTGCTTGCCACCATATTGGCAATTACTAGTCATAAAATGCCAATTTGGTCAGCAGACTGTAGAGCTGAAAGAATCAATCAAAAGGCTGACAGTGATTGGTCAAGTACCAGTTAATCACAGCCCAAAACCTTTATCTTAAGTTTTGATTTCTCCTTATTTGAACAGTGAATCTCAAAACACATTAAATAATTGAAATACATTTCAAGATATGTTGGCATTTATGGATAGAGGCTATTTTAAAAAAACATATGTAATTATGACTGCAAATGTACTATTTCAGTTATATTGTAAGATATATATTTTGCCTCTTCATATTGTTGTATTATGGGTATTCGACTGTCTTACTTTCAGTTATGGTCACTTTCCTACTAATCTGCAGGGTTCAATATCTGAATTTTATATTCATTAACAAAAAAAAAAAAAAAAAAAAAGACCACATATATAATACAGTTTTTTGGTGAGTTTACACCAGCTGACCTTTAAGTACCATAATCCCAAGTCATTATCCTCACAATAATTACTTCATGGTGTTTGAATAAGATTTAAATAAAAAAAAAACCCAGCACATGATCTGACATCTTTATTTACAATCATGTTTTATCAATCATGTTAAAACAGTATGTACACTACATACAAAATCAGAACTCCACATTTACATGAACAATGGACAAACAGAATAACGGACAAATAGTAGAGATGAGGGTACAGTATAGCTGAGAGTAGAAGACAGTCATTTAGAAATTGAAAGTGCTCTGGTTTTCACCAACTTGGAACGCATAACCATCAGAGGTTGCTTCTGGGACCACAGACTGCACCTCCTGCTCCTTTAAAATCAGGAAGAAAAAAAAAAAAATAGTAAGAACACTCATTGGCAAAAAAAGAAAAGAAAAAAAATTCGATTAAAATCTGTTCGAATGTCTTAAAAGACACTTACCTCTCCAGAGAAGTATTTCTCAATCAGGTTGAGGGATGCTTTGTAGACCATCTCATTCTCATGACACTGCAGAGCCTCAATCCGGTCCAGACCACCACACTCTTCAATCATTAGACACAGCTTGTCTGATTCCCCAATTTTATCCCCAGCCTGATGGGAAAGCATACATAAGACATCATGTTGACACGTCAGGTCTGGCAAAACTAACAACTTTTTCCATGACAAACAAACTTACCAAGAAGATATTGGTAATGGCATCCAAAATGACCAGGACAGTCTTGCTGTCCTTGGAGGAGAGCAGATTCAGGAGAGGCTCAAGCACATTGGCTTGGACAAGGTAAACCACCTGCTCGACAGTGCCCCCGCTGGTGAAGTTTGTAACAGCCCACACAGCCTCTTTCTGAGTTTTGTAGTCACCCTGCAGAAAAAAGTAGGGGAGGATAAGTCAGTCAGTAATGATCCATTTGTTCTATGGCAGCTATTTGACTTCACATCTGCTTTTGACAACAGTATACAGGTAAAAATGAAGTATCCCCACCCTAACCAACCCAGTGAAACAAATCCAACCAAAAACTCAGAATCATACCCGCGCAAGCACATCAACCAAGTGCGGTACGAGGCCTGCGTTGATGACCTCCTGGATTTGGGTGTCCCTCCCTGCAGTGATGTTGGACAGAGTCCAGGCCGCCTCCTTCTGAATGTTTGCTTTGTTGTGGCGCAACAGTTGGGGGAATATGGTCAGGGCCCCGGCATCCAGTACCATCTGAGTCTGCTCATCGGTACCAGTCACAATGTTGCCGATGGCACGCAGTGAGGGCGTCTGAAAAAAGGGGGTGAAAGAGGTTATTTTACTAACCGTGAGAGCCTAAGGAGCTGCCCAACATATGAGTTATGCAAAGAGGCTACCAGAACTGCATATCATCACATGAGTGAGACAACATACGTACTATGACAGACAGCTCTCCAGAGCCAAGCAGCTGCACCAGACGAGAAACTAGCTCAGGTTGGACCACCAACTCAATGCGGTCATTTGAGCCATCTGTCAGGTATGAAACAGCCCAACAGGCGTCAGCCAACACCTCCTTGTCATCGTGGTGTAGGAGACGAATGAGTGTGGGTAAGATCTGCTGGATTGCAGTCATAGGAGGGTAGGGGTTCTTGTTGCGACAGAGGTTTGACAGTGTCCATGTCACATTTCTCAGGTAGCCAGGCTGCAAAGAAGTAAAGTAAAAAAGAGGAGGGCAAGGATCAGTGCATTTGTTTGAGTTAGGGTGCCCCCTAGTGGTCACCAAGGAGAATAAATGCAGTTAATGTATGCGCATAAGCTGAGAATTTTGAACACTTCAAATAAGTCATTAAATAATTAGGAAAAACATTTTATACAAACTACTCACATTTAATGCAGACAGGTCAGGGACTGCCAGCAGACTGATTAGAGGGGCCACAGCTCCATGCTTGATGACCCTGTCTCTAAGACCTGATCCATCACCTAAATAACAGAACAAAAGCAGAAACAGAATATGACCTTTTCTTCAAACCAAATAGTCATGAGCATACTTAGACCAAAAAAAACAACAACCCCCCCCCAAACATATTCTGTCAATTACCAGCAATGTTTCCTAGGGCCCAGACAGCTTGCTCGCTGATGTGCTGGTGGGGGGATGTGACCAGGCCAATGAAGGCAGGGATGGCCCCGCCCCCCACAACAGCAGCTGTCTGATCTGATGTCCCAGAGGCGATGTTGGTCAAAGCCCAAGAAGCCTCAAACTGGATTGGAGGGCAGTCTTTCAGCCCCAGGAAGCCAACAAACTTGGAGATCAGGCCAGCACTGATGATCTGGTCAATGGGAGGATGCCTCTCCCGTGACAGCAGTTTCCTGCATTTGGGACAATACAATAAAAGTGAGTCATTGTCACAGTACTGTATTGTTTCTGGCTTTGCAGTAAAGCTCAATGTGCAGTGTTCTTTAATGTTATTTTATATTACCGTGCAGCCTGCGTAGCCTGGAGCTGGGACTCAACGTTACCGCTGTTCACTCCAGCGACAATCTCTTCAACTGTCCACTGCCTGGAAGTCTGTCAATTGTCACAAACCATGAGTCATGAATTTTGATGAATACAGGATAGATGAAAGGCTGTATATTATATTACACATTATAAACAAATGCAATATCTCTTCCAACCAGCCCCTATCTGTCAGAAAGGAGTTGGTTTAACTGTGGTAATTTGGAGACATCACTGTTTGTGACATCTTGATACTGGTTCCTCTTATTTTGTCCAACTTCCCTTTATACTGCACCAATGTGGAGACAAAATATTTAGTTTCAGTGACACTAAAAGTCTCAAAGATCACCATACAGCTGAATAAACTCTTTACAGCCACATATAGTATGTTGTTTTGTCACTATTCTATTAGATTAGAGTGGTGTTATTGTCTTGAACCAGTGTTCAAACTCGATTTTTTTGTAGTTTCTACAGAATGTCAATCTGTGTTCTTGCATCTTGGTTTTCTTCTCCAAGTGAATTTGTATTCAGTTAATTTGTGCACCCCACTGAACCATAAAAAGATCCTTTCCTTAATCTCAATAAAGGCTTTGAAGGCTTACCTGACTGTTTTGGCTTTTCTCTTGAAGAGGGGAAGTCGCCTCCTCAGGAAATGCAGCCACATTTCGTCTTTTGAACATCTGATCATCTTTCTTCGCCTTGCGGAGCTCGACGTTGACCTCCACCCTCCTGCGTCGGAGCTCCTGTATTTTTTTTTAAAGACAGAGTCACACATGTGTTAGTGCCACTAACGATACAGATAAGATGGAAAAAAAAACAGTAAATGGACATGCTCGGGATAAAAACTTACATTGGCATCTTTGCCTTTGTTCTTGAACTTGTTCAGACGAGCGACGTTCTCAGACATTTTCAGGTGACGGGGAAGTTAAGCAGCAGTGGAAATAAGGTTTTGTGGAGTAATTCCTGCACACAGAGTTAAAAAAAAGTTAACTACCTGTAGCTGCCTCGTGATACTATAACATGCCGAATATCCGCCTGTTTGACATTAAAAAGCCCCACTGTCAGCAAGTTCAGGTTGAATAAATAATAAACAGCTCAGAAAAACATCAAACTGTATATTCTTTTGCAGAAAAATACATTCAATTCTATAAAACTACATAAGCTGTCGGTACACGCTTACCTGACTCTCTCGCAGAAGTTGTACTACGTAGAAAGAGCCGCACAGACCTTTAAATTCCTGCAACAAAGCCTCCTGATTGGGCTGTTCGAGTGAAAGCATCCAGCCGCCTCCGTTCATTGGACTGTTCATAAAACGTCACATAGCGCACAGGAAGCGACGTCACTCCTCACAACATCGCGAGTGAATCTGACTCTGGACCAGTCAGAGACCAGTATGCTACATTCTGTGTGTTTTCTCTGTAAATTATAACTGTTCCTCGACCGGTGCATTTCGGTCCTGGTTTTACAGAACACTGTACGTCACATCCTCTTTTTAAATAGTCCATGTAGCTGACAAATTCCTAAACACATGTATAGATATGTTTCCTTTATGCTGATTTTGTACAATGAAATACATTTTTTAACTGCTGCTGCCACTTAAAATTAGTGTGTGTTCTCTTTAGCAAATAAATGTTCTGAATTACTTTTATCTGCTCACAATAACAGAACAGTTGTTGACTGTCTTCCAAGTAAATACCACTCATAAATCAAGGACAACCAACAAACGGTCGTGTCCACATGGTTACCCTAGATTTGTGAAACTCTCGCGAGATTTCTACGCGTGGTTTCTTCATTGTGCGCGTTGTACAAAATAATTATGCTTTATGATGTGACAACGCTGTGTTTAAGGTCTGCTTAAGTTTAGGCACAAAAAACTTGGTTAGAATTAGGGAAAGATCATGGTTTGGATTAAAATGATCACTCTCACGAGATCTTTCACGGGTTTGTTGTTACCATCTGGACGAGCCCAACAAATCCCTGACTTTTTCAGTTGATGAGGACATTTTTATGCATCTCAGAACAATCTCTGTAAGCTCAATTGAAAAGCACAAAAACTGTCGCTGTACTGGAAGACACTTTCAATGTGTCATTTTTAAAAATGTCTTACTTATTGTGATTAATATCATCAATGTTGTATGCTACTATGTATGCACAGGCCTTTCTTATATTCCTGTTATTTGGAAAACAAATAACATATGTGTGCCCTATACTTATATTAAACATTTTAAAAGTTTGACAAAGATTTCAAAAACATGTCATTGTCTGTCACAAATACACAGAAGAAGAAATCAGTCTTTAGCATTTTATTAAGTTCCATATACATCAATATTTCTTCAGCTGTAATACAAAAAAAAGAAAAAGAAATCAAGTCAAAATCTGACAGATTTTTACAAACAGGGCAGGAACCTTCAAATACATCACTTCATCCATCTCAGTCAGTCACTACTGCAGAGCATCTCAGTTACAATAGCTTATTACCGTACTTTAAGTAGGTTATACAAGTTTAACCAAGCAGACTACTGATGTCCAGATATTTAGTACAACTGTCTTTTCATGCCACTTCAGACTAAACAATGAGTGGAAATGGGAGAGAAAAAGTTGTTCTGCTGTGATATCTGAATTTAGACACAAAACTTTTGATACATTATGCTCAGTAAAACTCAGCCATTGTATGTCAGTATTTAATTTCATATTTCTCATTGGACATGATAACCACAAGGATGGCCTCGGGGATTTTAAACAGGAAAGAAAAAGTAAAAAGACTGTGATCAAAAATAAAGTACATGGAAATATGAGAGCTCCTTAAAGAGTCTTTTCTCCGAGGTAAACTTTCTTCTGAAATGCCTCAATTGTTCACGCTCCTCATTACAGTCCCACTGATGAAGACAGGTCCAAAAAGGTCCCTTACAGCTGAAACGGGAAGCAGGCAGCTCTGCCTGGACAGTTCTGTGGAAGCAGCAGAGCTGATTGCACAGACAGTCAGAGGAGCAGATCCCAAACACAGGATGAGGCAGAGTCCGTCACAGAGTTACAGTTCAGAAAAGCCATATTCTTGGCAAGTGCATTTTGTTTCAGCATATCAGCAATGTGCGATGCTTTCTAAGAGGCTGAAGAAGACTGTAGCTTGTTGTTATGAGACCTACAGAATGCGGAGAGAGGGGAAAGTTGAGAGCCCTTTGCATTTTTTTTAGTTTATTGTCGTGACATCTTGACAATGATCACAAAGACACAAAGGATGCAAAGGGGTCAGCGGATGATCCTGCAGCCATGTTGGTGTAAAATGCCTTTATTACTGAAGAGATCTTCCACAACTACAAACTGAGGTTATTTTGTGAAGTGAGGAATATGATGAGGTTTTAGGTCAAATTCCTCACTTGTTGTAGTACATTTTAGTCTTATAAAATAATACTATCTAAAATGATTTGTTTCATAATTATTTAAAACATCCAAACATTCACTTACAGTCAGATATATCTTACAACCACTGTACATGATAAAAAGTATGTACATTCAAAAAAGTCACTGTAACAACCAGCTAAATCAAACTCAAGGGGAAGGAACATACAAAACCTCTCATAAATATTTCTCTATAATAAAATATGCAGCTTTGTATATTTCTATAACTGGTAAGGTCAACACATTATTCAATCCAATTTAGATGTACATCAGAAAATAAATACAAATTAAGAACTAAAATGCATTTAAAATCCCATTGAAAACAATGAAACGACAGTGATGGATTGTTAATTAAGGCTAATATCCTGATTTGGTGAAATGATGAAAAGAAAGCATGTCCCTCAATTACACAATCAACTAATGTCAACATGGCTGCTATTTTCTGATTATTACAGAATATCCTAATTATAGTTGGTAACTGAAAACTTTCAATTGGTGGCATTTGCATGAAAGCACATTTGGTGTTTGAGTGTGTGTTCTTGTGTTATTTTTTCCTTAGTAATGGATATTTTTGTGGTTTTTGAAACAAAGTTTCCATGCCATTATTACTAGAGACCCCTGCATCCAGTCCAGACTCCAGCTAGACTGGCCCATTTAAGAATCTGACAATCTGTAAGAAAGAAGAAAATGGGATGGCATAAATCAAAAGGCATGCAGCAAAGGTGAACAGACACAAATGCAAGATGATACACGATGTAACATGGCACTAAGTTCTGTTAAGACACTGGACATAATGTCTTAACCCTTGTCAGCTTTGTTGGTTTTAGTACAGCCAAGCAAACCTTAGAACTGTCTGATAGTTTAAAGCCAACTCTAGTCTACAAGAAAAGCTCCTTCTAGTGCAAAATACCATTACAACACACATGCCAGTGGTACAAACAAAAGTAAAAAGTGAATGGCAGGCATAAATGCACACATTTAGAAAAGAACAGATGAAACTGACATGACAGAACCTTTTTAATACACCAGTGTGGCCAGAGTCAAAGCTTTTCAGCACACACACATAAGCATGGAAAAGGAGAGAGAAACGTGAAGAGTTTGCAGTTGTAAGAGTTCCTAACCTTACCTGCTCGCTTTGAAACATTTCAGCTTCTGTACAAAGAAGCCTTCAAGCACCTCGGCACACTGAAAGAAGGGCGTGTCATTGGGGTTGTAGTAGCGGCAGTTGTCAAAGATTTTGGTCACGTCGGCCACAAACTCTGTGAGCTTGTGGTAATGTCGCTTTTGCAAACGGCTTTCCATTGTGGAAAAGTCTAGAAAAAGGGACAGAGAGATATATGAAGTTTGAGAATAACATGCACACAACATTACCTTTTCCAATACAAAATACAATGAATCTAAATGACTTTCTATCTGGATCATTTAATCAGCATCAGTATTTTACCATTTCCTTGTTTACCTAAGAAGTTGATTCTTCATAGTATGAAAAGCATAGGTGTTACTAATAAGATTAATGATCGCTCTGTTCTATTCAAGTGTCCCAGTAAACCAGCCAATGTACACAATGCCAGGACCCTGAAACCACAGCAGCTAAATGGAATTCAACCATCAATATTTTACCTGTGAGTTTCCCACTGTGACATGTCAAAATGTCTTTCATGAAAAGGTACTATGGGGCAGACACATTGGACATTTTTTTGAAGAAGAAGTCAGCCGCAAACGATTGCTATCATTTGTTCTATCTTACCCATTGGCTCCTTGATCACGCGATAATAATCAGGTGCATCATGGGGATCCACTGGTTCAAGGAAAGGCCATGCCATTTTGTGAGACTGTTGAAAAAACAAGAAATTATTACAGAATACATTTTAAAAATGAGTTCCAATAATACTAAAACCACAAAAGGACAACAGGCAATTGAGCAACAATTATCCATTAAATTTGCTAAGTAATGACTCTAAATTATTCAAAATATTCTTGCAATGCACTAGAAAAAGCAACATCTAATGATAACTGCATCACTGCTAAAAAGCTTTTGATAAGGTAGAGTGGTCTTATTTGTTTTATGTTTTATCTAAATATAGCTTTGGCCCAGTCATTATAAACTGGATTACAGCACGAGAAGTGTGCTCTATCGTTCTTCTTGTTTTGCCATGATGAGCATCTCACAGGATCAACACACATAAAGCAGGAAAACTGGTGGGTTGAGTCAAATCCAATGTTCAGAAGTGTGCTGCGGTCGTACACAACTCTGCCCAAACCACACCAAAACCAGAAAAACAAGCAGAGTCCTCGCAGAGCAGCCGCTGGCACTGGAGCCTTTGGCATGTGCAGGAAGAGCTAAAGAAGATGAACGAGGCATCAAAATTAGTGGATATTATTTTAAGATAAATCTTTATGCTGATGATATATTATTACTGTTGTGTGATACATGCCATTCCATATCACATGCTCTTAACATCATTAAATAATTTGGAGAGTGTTCTGGGTATAAAGTAAACTGCAATGAGAGGTGTAATTTATATAGGATATTCCCGGTTGTCATCCAGGGAGAGGAAGTGAAGAGGATGGACTCATACAAGTGCCTCGGGAAAGCAAAATGAAAAGAAGCTACAAATTCTAAAACGTGGATGCTTCACAAACATCTTCAACCCGGCAACACAGAAGATCTATAAAATCACCACAGTTTTAAAGTGGGCACCCAAGATTAGTGTCACCAATTCAGTATCTGACCAAATGTGAAATATAGTCATAATCTCCACTTCTGTTCCTGAGTTATGGTGTTGAATAATGTCCAGAAAAGTGTTTTTACAGAACATTATATCACAGTGAGGTTGACCTTTGACCTTTTGGATATAAAATGTCATCACTTCATCATTTTATCCTATTAGACATTTGTGTGAAACTTTGTCATAATTAGTGTATAAATTCTTGAGTTATGGCCAAAAACGTGTCTTGTGAGGTCACAGTAACCTTTGACCACCAAATTCTAATCAGTTCATCCTTGAGTCCAAGTGGACATTTGTCCCAGATGTAATGAAATTCCTTCCAGGTGTTCCTGAGATATCATGTTCACGAGAATGGGACATACGTATGTACATACGGATGGACAACCAAAAGCACTTTTTAAATTTGCTTTCAGCTAAGTTTCTACTTCATATTACTTTTATTATGTGAACAATGGCAGTCTGAAATAGGTTCCATACCTGTAACGACCGTAATATTCTTTTCAACCCCTCATAGTCTTTGTCAGTCAGCGGCGTGAGAACTGTCATGGCGTCTTCTGTCGACTGACACTGCGGGCACACGTACACGTCAATGTGATTGGCTTCACTCTGCAGGATGCCCACGCAGCGGCCGTGGTACCAGTTCTGGCAGCGGTCGCAGCCGATGTAAAACCTGCAGGTGAAAATCGGATACATCCTGGTTAGCAAACCAATGACATGTTCTGAAATATAAGGAAATGCTGGGTTGGATTTGGCAGCATTGCTTGGTGTTGAATATAGTGTATGCTGACAGATATCCCTGCTGTCAATCACACCCTCTTCATGAACATTATGGTATTAGCTGATGACAGTTATGTAACGTGTTAGGAGCCATACTGCGATTCGTCGTATGGTGTCCGGCAGATGCAGTACAGCTCTTCATTGCTTCCTCCCTCTTGGCCACGTTTACAGTCATTGCACACAAAGTCCTCTAACTTCTTAGCCTCCTTCTCTGTAATGCCAACGCATGCGCCATGGAACCAGTTGGAGCACAGGTCACACCCTATGTAAAACCTGAGAGGAAAAGATCATTTTTGCGTCACTGAAATCATCCTAAGCATTACATTCAAATCAGAGGAAATGTGCAAAATGTCTCTCCAGACAGCTTACTTTGACTCGTCGTAGGCTGTTTTGCAGATACAGTACAATTTGGTGTCCTTCTTGTGATCCTTTGAGGTAGAGGAGAGCTTCTTCTTCTTCTTGTGTTTTGATGAGCTGGGATCTCTGTCTTTGTCTCTGTCCCTATCTCTGTCCTTGTCCTTGTCTCTGTCCCTGTCCCGATGTCTATCCCGCTCTCGGTCTCTCTCCCTCTCTCGATCCCGATCTCTGTCTTTGTCTCTGTCTCTATATCTGTCCCTGTCCCTATCCCTGTCTCTGTCCCGTTTCTTGTCCTTGTCATGATGCCTGTCCCTGTCTCGGTTTCTGTCTTTGTCTCGCTCCTCTTCCCTCTTGCGTTTATGGGATGAGGAGGGTGAGGTCACTGTGTGGGTACTGTGAGAGGAATGAGTAGTGTGAGAAGAATGGGAGGAGTGGGAAGAGTGGGAAGAATGGGAGGCTGCCTTGACAGTTGCTGCGGCTGCCTGGGCGATAGCAGCTCGGGCTTTCTCCTTTTCTTTCTGTAGCCTGGCTATGTCCCGCCTCAGCTCCTCCTGAGAGGGAGACAAGACATGTAACGTAATGTTTAGTATCCCACTTCCCTGATTTTAAACTCTCTAAATTTTATGTCTGATAAAGAAAATATTTTGACTCAAATGCCGAATGCCTGCTAACCTGCACTTGCAGCTGCAGCTCCTTGTCCAGCAGAGCCCTCTTCTTCAGGATCTCAGCCTTCAGCTGCTCTTTGTGCTTGTACAGCAGCGCAGTCAGCTTGGTGGCATTCTGCTTGGAGCGTTTCTGCTCCACCACCTCCTCCTTCTTTCTCTTCTTAGCTGCCTGCTTCTCGTCCTTCTCAATCTTGTCGAGAATGAACTTCATCACCTGGTTGCACACAATCATTCTGAAGAAAGAGGACGGTGGAGCGTTAGATACATCAGAGTTATTTTGGTTCAGTTGGTGGTGCAGTTAAGTGATGGCTATTCAGTAAAATTAAATATTATTTGACATAAAGCTCAACACTTGTGTGATTATTAAGACCCAAACCTCTGGTTCTCCTCTCGCTCAGCCGCAGCCAGGGTCTTCCTCTGTTTCAGCTGTTCTGCTGTAGCATTCTGCTTCACTACCGCCTGAAATAAAGAAAACGTTCCATTAATATTCATAGTGTCTAGACGCTTTATGTATGGATGCTGTAAGAAATCAATAATTGCTGTTTTTGAGTCCCACCTGTTTCTGGATGCCATCCCCAGGGCTAACAGCCTGCTGATTCAGCTCTTTCTGTTCCCTTTTAGCCTCATGAGTCTTCTTCTTCTTTGGTTGTTGTTGTTGCTGTTGCTGCTGCTGCTGGTCTCTGAGCTGCTGCATCCTCTGGAGCTGCTCCTGCACACTTGCCGGTGCCTGTATGGTCACCATGTTCTGGATCTGGTGGGCCTGAATTTGCCCCCCTGTCTGCTGGATCTGGATAGGCAGCTGTAGTTTGATCTGCTGGGGAACTGTGCCACCCTGCTGCTGTGCCTGTGCCTGGATCTGGGCTTGGATCTGGGCTGCAACGTGTGGTGGCAGGGCTGAGAGGAGCTGGACTGGTTGTTGGAGCCCTGGGACAGTGATGAGCTGATGCCTGATTGGAGACTGGACCTGAAGCTGAGGCTGCGCTTGAACTTGAGTTTGGTTCTGAGGCTGGAACTGAACTTGGAGCTTAGCTTGGACTTGGGGTTGGCCTTGGACCTGAAGCTGTTGCTGAACCTGGGTGGGCTGCTGTGACTGGACTTGTAACTGGGGCTG
Organism: Thunnus albacares; assembly: GCF_914725855.1. Taxonomy (NCBI): domain Eukaryota; kingdom Metazoa; phylum Chordata; class Actinopteri; order Scombriformes; family Scombridae; genus Thunnus; species Thunnus albacares. The sequence goes on along the minus strand of NC_058122.1, from coordinate 7,384,675 downwards.
GGTTTGGACTTGGGCTTGCTGCGGGGCCTGAGGTTGAGGGTGAATCTGGTTCTGTTGCTGGAACTGGACCTGAACCTGGGGATGGAGTTGGGTTTGGATCTGGGGCTGGAGCTGATTTTGGGCCTGAGTCTGAACCTGAGGCTGCGACTGAACCTGGGGTTGTGGTTGGACCTGAGGCTGTTGCTGAGCCTGGGGTTGGGTTTGCGCCTGTGTTTGAAGTGGAACCTGTACCTGTGAGTGGTACTGAGGTTGGACCCTTGACTGGAGCTGGGTCTGGGCTGGCGTCTGGACCTGGGCCTGGGGCAAGGTTTGGTTTTGGGACTGAAACTGCACCTGAGGTCGAATTTGAGCAAGTGGTTGTACTTGGGCTTGGGGTAGTTGCTGAGTTTGTGGCTGAAACTGAACTCTGACCTGGGGGTGGATTTGGGCTTGTGCTTGGGCCTGGAGATGCTGCATTTGTTGGACTTGGCCATGAGGTTGGACCTGAATCTGTGCACGGATTTGGGCTTGAGGTTGGGGTTGAAGTTGAGTATGGGCTTGGGGCTGGAGCTGAGGTTGGGTGGGTCTCACAGTAGTAACAACAGAAGAGACTGGTAACCCCTTCATATGAACCTGCACTGCCGAGACTGGTATTTGAGTCACCTGCTGCATGGATACAACGGCAGGGTGCTGGACTTGTGCTTGAGATTGTGAAGGAAGAGATGCTTGAGGCAGAGGGGTAACAGGTGAATGTGTGGAGACTGATGCAGGGGTGGAGGCAGGTACAGTAGCCAGGGGAGGTGGCTGCACGGGTGCTGCAGCCTGCTGGGCTGGTTGAACCGGAGTCTGGGCTTGAGATGAGGCCGGGGTCCAAACCTGGGGCTGAGCTGCCCTCCGCTCTGTCAGAGCTACAACAAGAGGGAGAAGTTAAAAGAAAAAAGTATTAAACTACACAATTTTTCAAATCAAAGTCAACAATTGTATAAATGGTGTCGATGGTGATCAATGTGTGTATTTGGGGGACTTGCAGTGGGTTCGTTACCTGGCACTGAAGGTGTTGTAGAGGTGGCTGTGACTGGTGTGACAACAGCATTGGCCACAGCAGCATGAAGGGGAACGGGAGCTGTAGCTTGGATTTGGGTTAGAGCTTTGGCTGGGGATGGGACAGCAATTTGGGTGGACACAACAGCGATGACAGGAGTGGAGACGGGAGCAAGAGCAGGGGTTGGAACTGGGACAGGTGAGGGGAGAGAGGCAGAAACAGGTATTTGGGCTGAGTGAGTAGCCGCTGTAGCAGCAACTTGGGTAGCAGCCTTGACTGAGATGGGGGCTAAAGCAGGGGCAGGAGCAGTAACATGCATCTGGACAGGGGCAGGACTGAAGCCATGTGTCTGGACCTGGGATTGGGGTGCAACTTGTCCTACAACAGGTAGTGACACTGCAGTTTGGGTTTGTGTAGGGAATGAGCCTGTGGTAAGAGTGGGGACTTGGGTTTGGGCCATGGCTGGGCCTGCATTTAGTGCTGGTGCAGGCATAGATCTTGCAACTTGAGGTTGTGTTGGGACAGAGGCTGGTGTGGAGAATGATGCATGGGCTGCAACTTGCGGCAGTACAGATGAAGGGGTAGCGGTGGAAACTTGTGTTTGCATTGAGACCTGGGCTGCAACCTGTGCTGGGGTAGGCACAAGGATCGAGGCTGGGGTAGGGGCCAAACTTGGCATTTGTGTTGAGGCTGGAACATGTGCTGGGGTGGGTAGAGGGGCTGCCATTTGGGCCTGGGCTAAGACTGAAGGAGTCGTCTGGACTTGTGCAGGGGCTCTGGCTTGAACTGGAGTTGACATTTGGGTTTGAGGGGTCACAGTGGTGGGGGCTGAAGTTGACGCTGATGAGGATGGGGGCATGGGAGTGAAGAGGAAGCGCTGGACCTGGCCATTGGGCATGGCTGCCTGCATTAGCTGCTGACCAGGGCCAGGGATGACTGTTACACCCTGTGGGATGATTTGCAACTGGCCCTGGGTCTGGCCCTGACCCTGGATCACCACCGTCAGACCTGGATTACCTCCCTGTAACATAATTTAATAATTATAAACTTTACTTGTACAGCAACTTTCAAGACAAGGTTTACATAGGCAAATAAAAAATAGTAAGACCACAAGAAGGGATGAAAAGAGAAATACACTAAATAATTCATAGGGTTCACATTTTCACTATAGGAGAAAAAAAATTAGTAGACAAAAAGTGCCCCTCACCTGAGCGCCTTGTGTTAACTGCATGAGCTGTGCCATAGTGAGTTTGACTTGACCCTGCTGTGGTCTGTTGGTCTGGGAGGAAGCTACAGGTGACTGTCCAGAAGCCGAGGTGGCTGCGGAAGGGGATGATGCGGGACCCGCTGCTCTCTGACCTGCAGTTGTCTGCACAGGTGTAGAACCTGGCACAGCTGTGGATCCAGGCTGGACACGGCCCATCTGGGTCAAAGCCTGCTGAGGTTGGCCTATAAGGGATAAAGAGTGAGTAAGAATGTGTATCTTTTATTTGTAAAGCATGAGCCACAAGATCTGAAGACATATTTGAGAATGGAAATTGACAGAACACCTTGCTGAGCCAACGCTGGACTTCTAACCATTGTTGTGCCCACAGAGGTAGACAGGGTAGATGACTGGTTCACCGTCGTGCCAGGCTGTGTTTGGCCTCCTGTTTTGATGGCCTGTAGCACAAAGGCAACAGAAAAATGATCAATCATCATGCTCAACATTCTTCACTTCAAGTAAAAACTGAAAAGGTTAGGGTGAAAATTCAAAATACCTGTTGCTGAGTAGTTGAGGCAGAGTTGGTGGCTCTGAGGTTCATGTTGCCTGTCGTAGGATGTAGTGTGCTGTATGTCCTCAGGTTTGCAGGAGGCCCAGAGGGGAAAATGCCCAGGACTTTCTGTTGAACCACACCTGTTAATAAGAACGATTATGTAAGGAGAGGAGCAAATACACATTGGGTACATGCAATGATACAGGTCAAGGATGTACAGAAGTGGCAAGACATGCTCATGCACATCCCTTTTTTTGTATCTCATTTATATACAGTAATTTTAATAAAAATTTTCACACACATACATAAACCCTCATGACCGAATAATAAGAAAAAAAAGAAACATTCTGTAGGAAGGAGTTAACATTAACAGAGGGAGTAATACTAAGACACAAGGGTAATAAACAACAATAATAAACATTAATAAATACATTTTTTAAAAACAGAAAAAAAACCAAAACACATGCACATTTATAAAGCAATTCATAACAGTTGCCCTCAGTTCAAGAGATGGCAGTAGTTTAAATACAACTCAGAAACCAGAAATGCCGCTGTACAAAACATCAACAAAAAAATGGCAATCTAACTTTTGGCCATAGAAGCTCTTCCATCTAAAAAAAAAAAAAAAAAATTACCAATAAAAAAAAAAAAAAGAAACACGGGTAGAATATCCATGCTCACTGTCTTTATCACAAGACAGTCTTTGCTGTTCCATCCATTTTGGCAAGTGCAAGCCCAAACCAGCGGAAATGGATGACACTCGTGCTCCCTACCTCCTTGAGTAGTGGGCATGTTGAGCGTGACAATCTTGCTGTTAGCGGGCAGTGGTAGTTTGGCGGCGAGGACCTGACCAGCCACAGTCACTGGGCTGCCAGCGATCTGGAAGGTTTGTTCTGAGGTGGTGATGCTGCTAGCCATGGTGGCCACCGAGCCAGTGGAGGCTGCAAGACACACCATGCCACCTGCAGTCACGCATACCCACAAGGGCCACCACAACAGCCAGTCTACAGCTGTGGTGTCCACTGGAAGGTTTGAGTCAACAAGGGGGCTGATATTTTGAAAGTCTGGGATTATTGCTTTGCCATGTGTTTATATTGTGATAACACACAGGCTCATGTATCCCTGTAGGATAGAAATTCATTTGAAATCTAGTTTTCAAAAGGATTGAAAGTGGACACCACGAGCCACAAAGTCATTTTGGCAAGCCAATCACATTTACCAATGTAGAAAAATGACACACAAAAAAGAAAAGTTGTGAAAAGTCATGCCGGTGATTGACTTTTTAAATTGATATGACTATCAAACAACGATGGGAAAAAAGGAAAAATATAAAAATAAAAACGAAAAACCAAAAGAGGCTCTTGTGACAAAACTTTGTTTGTCTGTCCGTCTCTAACAGAATATGATGAAGGGCACATAGGTCTCTAACAAAACCCCTCAATGAAAGATTTCAGATGGGCTTCAAGTTCTCGTCTTCCACCATCTTACCTGAGCTGTTGTTGTTCTGACCCTGCTTGACCCAGGAAGCAAACGACTGATGGAAGTTCTTGTCTTGCTGGAAGGAGACTGGAGAGCCCAGTTTGGAGGCCAGGACCATTTTGGTTCCAGATGTGACCTGACCTGTCCTCGGGCCTGTGGGCGTTGGGGTAATGGGAGTGCTGGCTGAGGTGGTGGTGGTTGTTGCTGTGGAAGTGGTGGCAGTTGTACTTGGTCTCTGCTGCTCCAGGCGTTTCTATGAACACACGTTGGAACATTTTAAGTACATTGAGTTTGGTGACATTTAAACCCAAACATGGTCTTATTACACCAGGAAAACTGATGCAGTGTACAGTGTTCCCACCTGCTGGGCAGCCAATCGAGCCTGTTTCAGCTGATTCTCCAAATGTGCCTTGACCTCCTCTGCTGTTTTTAGAGTACTGCCAGTCTTGGAAGGATCTATACCCTGTGACTTCTCCCTCTCCACTCTGTAACACCAAGGAAAAAGCAGACAATCTGGTAAGCACTGTGTTTCACAAGAATTCAGTGTTCCCCAAAATGATGCTGTTGAAGGAGAGGAGGTGAGCTGTGTGCTTCTCACCTTTCTGCAAAGGCCCTGATCTCCCACAGCTCCAGTTCCTCTTCAGGAACCCATGTTTCCACAGCGATAGGCCCAGTCAGCTTGGCTGGCTCCTGTTTCTTAGGCCTCAAGGCGCTTGAGCGCAGGCCTTTCCTCTGTGGAGTGGGGGTTTCTATTCATAGGAAGGGAGAAACAAACCATTTATTATCTTTACAAAAGTTTGCCCAAACTCCTCCAGCCTTCGATCTTGGTCGTACTTCAAATTTGCATTTTAATTTTTTAAAAATCGTTGTTTCACAACAAACTTTTATCTTTTACCTTTGGGGGTGTCTCTGTTTCCGAGGGGACAGATAATCTTCCTGATGCAGTATTCTGAGCGGATGCCATAAGGCCCCACATCTTTTCGTTTTATAATCTCTGTTGTGATGATGTCTGTGTCTGTAGTTTCTGTGGAGAGAATCAAATATAATGCAATACTTAGTCACATTACCACAGTCACTCATCAGTACATTGTCAGCCATGTGAGTTTATCTGATTAGTGACGGACTTATGAGCATTTCTGTATTGGTCTTATGACTGCAACTGGTATATAAGCTCGTTTATTTGCTACTTGCTGAAGCTGTCATAACATAATGAGTGCAACAAAATGTAAATTCACTGCAAGTTTATCATCCTGAATACTAACGCCAAACCTTTTTAGGGAGGGGATGATAACTAATAAAACTATACATGTTGTAAAACTTTATACTACTGCTCTAGTTTTTATTACCCTAATTATCACAACAGAGAGAGAAATATGCATGTTTGAAATGATACAGAAACTACTGGAAGGAGGAACTCTCAAAGGCAAGAACCCAAAGGAAGGACAAGCTCAATATAGGTGAAGCAGAAGAAGGGTTCACCAGTTCCTCACCTTTCCGAGTTGTCCCAACAGCAGCAGAGGGTTTCACAGCCATGTCGTCCCACCTCAGACAGGCCCACAGCAGCCTCAGCATCAAGCTGACCCCTGCCAATGATCTCACAGTCTGGAGACGGTACCTGAGTGGGACACAGTTATAAAAAACATGAGCTACTTTTTCCAACAGCAGTAAGTGTACTTACATACACAGTTTAATTTAATACATTTATATTTCTAAATCTTGGTAACATATCGTGCTCATGAATAAAAATTAACATTCATGGACAACAGAAAACATCAGCAATGAGAAATGGTGTTGAAAATGGCCATAGTAATAAAAGGTAACAATAAAGTCATTAAAGAAAGACTTTCACCAGGCTGGTGTAAATGTATACTACAAGTGCCCATTTTAAATTTAATCTTTAAGAGTCCCAAACAATCAAGAAACATTTATGTGTAAAAAAGATGTAGCTGTGTTACCGACCTCCATGTGATCCCAAACGTGGGCCGAGGTGAAGGGTAGGGCCATATATCCGGGGCTGGCTTGGCATTGTAGTTGAAGATAGGCACTTCTCTGATGCCTGCTCTCCTCGCTAGCCTCTTCAGGTCATCATTTGGCAGGATGAAGATGCTCTTCTTGCTGCTCTTGGTGACAAACTTGCGGTAGGACGGCAGGGCTGTTCCTGACCGCGCCTTCTTGGATTTGGAGAACCTGAGAAGGCTGACTCGGTCTCTGGTAGAATACTCTTTGCTAATCGTCATGGAAGTGGTTGTTGTTGAACCAGGGCTGCCCATCTTGGCATCTGCTGTGGTGTTGGGTTTGGTCTTCTGGGAAACAGCTGCCCCTGGTGCCAAGGAGCTGGGTTGGGTAATGGAGGAAGTGGAAGTGGTAATAGAGGAGACTGCGCTACTTGCTGCTTGAGACATCACAGCAGCCTTACTAATGTCTGTGGTGGTATTAGTCGTGACAACTGCTTGTGTGGAAGTCTTCACAATTTCGCTACCACTGCAATTGTCAGTACTATTGCTATTCAGAGAAGAAGGGCTCGAAGATGGAAGCTTGTCCAGGGGAACATCCTGATTCTTATTGCTTACTGCACTGAGAGAATCTCCTTTCTCTGCCACATGGTTCTCTAATTTTGGGACTTTCAGGGGAGGTGGATGACCCATGTTGGAGACATCATTCTGGGAGAGGTTTCCATTCACCAGAGGCTCCTTGATATCACCTTGGACTGAGTTTGAGTCTGCAGGAGCACTGGCCACAGTTTCCCCATTCACCTGCACCGAATTGGTCTTGGTTTGGTCTACCTCCATGCTCTCTGTGTTGTTCTGTCCACTGCCTTGCTCAACTTCCTCATACCCACGTTTCTTAGCATTCTCTCCCACTCGAGCCACCTCTGGCTTCTGTGTTTTCTCTATTGCCTCTGATATACAATTGTTTTTACTGTTGAGCTCAGTGTTTGCTAAGGGTCCTCCGTTCACTTCTTTGTGGGTTGGGGCCTCCCCACCATTCCCCTGCACAGGATTTACCTCTGTCTGCTTGCTGTTATTGGGTGCTGTGGAGTCTGATTTGATATCCATGTTGTCTGTTTTTACCTCCATCTGCTCCTCCTCAAAGTCAAGCTTTTTAACCACATGATCTTTAACTGGTTTGCCCTCCTCCTTCTCCTCTACTTTAACACATGGGGTCACAGCAGGCTGCTGTTTGACTATGGTGGATCCTTCAGTTTTAACCCCAGAAGGAGGTTTTGTGGCAGCCATTTTTGACTGTAGGGCTGCCTGTCTCATCCGCTCTAGTCTCTGCTTCTCCTCCAAAGTAAACTGTTTTACCCGGCGCTCCAAGAGCCCGTCCAATTTGGAGGGCTTTACCTTCTTCTTGTAAGCTGTTCGCAACTGGAAGCTCTCGCTGACATTCACAACGTCGTAGTAAGGCTTCGAAGCAGCAGTCTCCTCCTTCTTGGGTTGCTCGACTTTCTGGATTGGCTCTTCCCTCACAGGTTGCACAGCAGGCGAGGAAGGGCTTTTGTTCTCAACTTTCTCTATAACAAAGAGTCACAGGGGTCAGTGGATGATGGAAGCAAACGCTTGCACTTTTAAGATAAGTTTCTGTGATGCGCAATCTTTTTGTTTTAGTCCTTTTTAGGACTATTAGGATGAGCAGAAATATATATATTTGCTAACAAAGCATCACGGATTATACAAAGATAAATTAAGATTAAACATTTACCTTTTTCGTCACTTGAAGCAGCAGTTTCTGGGCAGGGGTCAACCTCCATTTTTTCATCTTCTCTCTTCTCTTCCACATTCTTTTCCCGCTCCTCCTCTGCGGGTTTGACTTCCTCCTTTGAGGTCTGTCCGTCCTCTGATGAAGTGCTCTGAGATGACTCATTAATGGATGCTTGCTCCTTGTCCTCATCCACTGTGTTTGTAGTAGTCTGCTCTTTTTCCGGCAACGTTTTCTGCTTATTTGTGCAAGCTGCTGCTTTTTCCTTGCTCATTTTAGCTGTTGTTAAGATAGCAAGAATAAGTATACGAGCCAAAAGTGCCAGCAGCAGAATATATTGAGAAAAATTAAACTAGTACCAGCCCTTACCCTCCAGTTCTTTGCGGTAGTTTACGTTTGTGTTTCCTGGTAGCTTTGGAACAAAACGTGGCACGTGGGTCTTACTGACCCAGTTCCAGCCACCATACCCAGTCACTCTGTACTCTTCCCCTTTCTGCTTCCACACCTAGACAGAAAAACACTTAGGTGAGTCACAACACAACACAACACAATGAAGCTTCCAGATGAAAAACCACAATATATATGGATGGTCAGAAGATATTTATACGCATTAAATATGAGAAACAAAACCAACAAGACAGCTCTGTAACAATAGTTAAATCAAAATCCCACACAAGTTCTAGGCTCCAATGGCAATTTCATTACTATCCCAATATATCACTGTTTTGATCGTTCAGTGCTGTATCAGTAAGTATGATGTAAAATACATGATCTACTGATGACAGACACTTCTATTTTACCTGGTGTTTGATGGGGATGGTGTATTTGACCCAAGTGGCTTGCTGCAGTGTTTCCTCGTCCTCCAGTTTTTTCTCTCGCTTTTTCACTTTCTCTTTCTCCTCCCTCTCCATGGAGGTCATGCGATGTAGCCTGAAGCAAGAAAATACAGTATATATAACCAAGAGGTAAGGTGCATGGGAAAATTAGGAATCAGACAAATTATTGAATCTGCAGCCTGCAGCTGGGTAGTGCACTTCCAATGGCTGAAGAGTACCTGAGTACATGTTAACATGCTATACAATACAGTGTATGTGCTGTTTGACTGTCATACAATTCCTGCAGATAGTTTTGTTCTTCCTTTACCTTGTGTGTCCAAGAGAATCTTTCCAAACAGGCAGCATAACCACTGGTTTGATGGCACACTCCAGTATGGCCAAGGCCAGAGCAAATTCTCTGGCCTTGCTGCACATCTGCACTGCTTTGTTCCAGTTGGTCCTAAAAAAAAAAAAAAGAAAGAGAGAAACACAAAGACAAAACTGTATAAAAGAATAAAGATTACACAGATAAAAATGCGTATTTCTTTATTTGAAAATCTTACACCAAGCAAAAATGTGTCTTAATATTTAGCAAGAACCAAAACAAAAATATGTAATATTTTCGTTATAGTTTGACATTTTAGGAAATATACGTATTTGCTTTCAAGATTTAGATGACAATATTGATAACACTCTTATGTCTGTGGGGGACTTACATAGCTGGAGCCAGCAGCTGGATAGCTTATCTTAAGACTGGAAAGAGGGGCAAACAGCTAGACTGGCTCTGTGTTTAGTCTGTACAAAAACAGACGTGTAAGAACGACTTCTGCGGTGTTATGGGGAGTTATATGCTGGACTAATTCTTGTCAGTGCAATACATGCTAGCTTCCAGTCTTTATGTTAAGCTAAGCTAACCGGCTGCTGGTGGTAGCTTCATATTTATCATACAGACATGTGAGTGGTGTCGTTCTTCTTATCTAATGGCAATAAAGTGAATAAGCTTGTTTCCCAAAAGTCAAACACCTCCTTTAGTACCCCATAGCTAGAGGAACGTCATGCCAAATCTGTACAAATATTATCCACCAAATACCTAATGTTGGCAGCTAAATCAATATGGATCTCCCATCACACTGGGACAGCAACTTTTACATAAATTTAGCTGCATTTCATGGTGAATTGAATTTCCTGACACCTGATCTAAGTTGTACCTGTGTGATGCCCAGTTAGGGTGCATAAATGGTGCAGGGACATTGGTCTCCAGCTGGATGATGGTGAGACGCAAGGTGGAGACAGTCAGGCTCCGTGAACCATAGATGGAGCCATTCCACTTGAACTCGGAGGCGGGAGTTAAGCTGAACTTGTGGGAGAGGTGGCGTCTCTTGTCATGGTCCTCACGGTGCTGATGTTTGTTGAGGGCCAGGACATTGGTGCTGTACTGGTTGTGGTAGACCCTGTATTTACCTTCCTGACCCAATTTGAACAAGTTGTTCAAATTCACCGCAAGGTCCCTTTTAAAGAAGCTGAGACGCGAAGCTTCACCGTCAGAGTGTGCGGGAGATGACTGAAAAACGCAAGGAGACGTAACATTCAATCAAACTACAAGCCATGGAGAAGAATAAAAGCTGTTTTTTAAAGGATGCTCTATTCTAGCAGCTTTAATAAGCAGAGATTGGTAACAATTTTATGATTTTTTCAGTATTGATAGCAAGCAAAAACACGGGAAATCATTTTTCTACAAACCTCTTTTTGCCATTTAATCAAATAAGCTAGTGCTATGCAATGCTGTTTTTACTACTGTCTGAACATTTTTGCCTGAATAAAATGCAATAAAAAATTGACAAAACTATTATTCAAATCAAAAAATATCTAAGTAAACAAGAATAAGAATATGACCAAGCATTTGGAAACAACATTTATGTATTTGACAGTTTTTGACAAGAGGTGCTATGGGCATGTTCAGTATTCATGTTTCTTTCATTTTAACCAAAGTAATTATAAAGTTAAAAAGTGTTTTTGTTCTCGACTGCAGTTTCAAAAACCACACTCATGACTCACCTCTTTGCTGCCTCTGGGCGTTTGGTTATTAGAGTCCCGTGCTGCTGTCCCTCTATCATTCTTCACCCTTTCGTTATATTCCTCTGTCATTCAGAAAGTAAATGACACCATCAGGGCAACAGCAAAGCCAACATTGATTCAAATGGAGACACTGAGAGACTGTTAAACACAACTGAACTGGTTCCAAAGTGTGTTTTATTGTTTGCACTCCAAAATGTCCTTTATGACTCTTTCTGTTTACCTGTCCCATCCTGGCTGGTAAAAGAGGACTGGGATGACCTATCGGCCAGGTCAGGCTGCTCTGGTTTCCTGAGTCTCCCACATCCAGAAACCTGGCTGCTGCCACTACTCGACTCGGGCTGAGATGATGGCTGCAGCTGATCTTGGGTTTGTGCTTGCGTGTCATTAGGATGTGGGTCTTCACTGCCAGACTCTGCTTTAATGTCCTCATCTAAAAAAATAAAAAAAAATGGTAGGAAAAACTGAGTACAGGTATAAAACCAAGTATTAATGGTGCAAGGAGCGAAAGTGAGCGTCAGTATTACAAGTAACATGCTCCTTGTAAAGACAGCAGCTGTGTGCAAAAATGACAACATCCCTACAATTCAGAAATAAATAGTCAGCATATGAGTAACAAATTGTTAAAAAAAAAAATAAAAATGTTTAGAGGAGCATTAAGTGCTTCTTCAGTTAAAGCCTATAAAATCAAACCCATTATGGACAGTAAAAGCTGCACACTTTCAAACCAAGCTATGCAGTTGCTGCAAAGCCAAATTAAGACATGAGCTCTGTCACTGAGTTGTTACAGGAGAGAGTCCTGCATATATTGTATATTTGCATCTTTTTGTTGATGAGGAAGCAGGTGGGGCTTCAAGGCAGCGAGCCTTTTGTTGAGCAACAGGAAAGCACCCAAATGCACATGAACTGGCATGAGAATAAGGAGCCGGTTGTGACAGACGTGGTGTGCTAACTGCTGCCAGGGACACCGTCTACCACATTGCCAAAAGCGGGCTTTTCAAGACTATGAGTGCAGGGGATGATGTATAACACAAGACGAGAGATGAATGCACCACAAATGGAACATTTAGCTACCAAAGCAGCTGCTGAATGCACCAGCTTTAGTTTTATGTTTAGAGTAGGTCAAGACGAATGGCTGAAAATGGCCTGCAACGGTTTAAGATCTCTGTGGAACAATTAAACGAGGGGAGAAAATATCTTCTCACTATCTAATTTGATGTGTAGAGAAGATAATGACGGGATGCTGTGAAAGGGAGTCTGCGAAAGATCAGGCTAATTATGGTCACTCCATTGTTGCATCAGTGGTGAGAGCTTAATTGTTTTGGTTGAGCTACTCAAAGAAAGGAGGAGAGTTTGTACAAATGAACATCATTTAACTTGATGTTTTGTCTGCGGAGGCTCAAATGTTATTTATGTGCAGGCAACAAGCATAGAGACTCACAAAGTCGTGTTTCACTGTGTGTGGAGGATCATTCTCTGCACAATTACAAGTGCGAACAGGGAATATGTGTAATAAAATGCTCAAAGACACACACACACACAGTAGAATGAAGCCATGTGAAACACAGATGTTCCATTAACCAGCAGCCTGCCAACACAATAAATGCAAACTGGCTGAACAACATCAAACTGAGACCAGTAATAAAGAGCTAGCATGGCAACACATTATGCTGGAACCCCCAAGGGAACAGCCACACTGATCTTTCACAACGGGGACGGAATTTTGGAGAGCTATCGAAACCTTGCAGGCATAGCAGAGGTATAAGAAGAAACACTGATCTTAGTGGTGCTACTTTAGAGAGAAAAATATAATAAATTCAAAGACATGCACCTGCAATCATCCTCATAATATGCCAGCTTTGCATATTATGAGGATGGTTTAAACTGTATTAAATACAGCCTCCTCCACGGTCTTGGCGTTTAGTTTCACTATAATTTATCCAAAAACGAAACCTTGCAAATCCAATTAGCAAAAACAGTGACAACAAATCTGTCCTTCCAAAAACAAACTTAAACCGATTTTAGCTTAAAACAAATGTAAACCTGACAGACAGAAACGTCATTAACACAGTCTAGACAAGATACATTTCCATGAAAATTATTAATATATACAAACAAAACAGATCAGTGTAGCTGCCTCCTTGCACGCAAAAAAGCTAATGAGCAGGACAGAGTATGGTTAGCAGCAACCAGCGGCAACAAGCAGACAGATGAGGATGGATGCACACGTGCAGCTGGATAAGAAGTGGAGGATGAGTTGAATGGCTAGAGATGCAGGTGATAGCACGACACCGGACCGGACATGAGTACCTGTCCTTTCCTGCTTTGCCACTGGAGGGGACTCCCCGCTCTCCTGGGCAGGCTGAGTTTCCTTGTTTGATTCAAGGGATTCCGTTTTAGGCACGGCTGCGTCCTGGGTGGCTGAGCCGGGGTTAGGATCAGACACGCAGCTCTCCTCTGCAGCTGGGGGAACCGCTGCTGCTGTGGCATGACATACATACCAGGAGTCAGGATATCTTTTATCAGCAAGTCAAGCATAAGTAAAGGAATCTTGTCTTGATATCGCTGCAGAGACATCACTGACACAGTTTCACTCTGCACAGTTTTGTGAAAACTACACCTGCTGTTACCAGTGCTGTAGGGTTTCTCTACTTAGAGGAATTAGAGAGTGAGCTACAGTCGACTCCTAAACAAAAGCCTGTATATAAAACTGTCCACCTCACTTTTACCTTGTGAACTAGCTTCTTCCTTGGCCTCAGTGTCTTTGTGCTGTCCGTTGTCAAGCTGTGAAGTGAATCTGGCAGGGTCCTCGGCTGTCTTAACAGAGCCTGTTTCTGCTTCCTGCTTTGCCTCTTCAGCTCGCCTCTTTGCTTCCTGTCTCTCCCGCATGACCTTCATACGTTCCAGGATCACATCTACATACAAAAAGGAAACATGTCAATCTTTTTAAATAAAAGGCAACAATTACATCCATTCAAACACTTGACATTAGACAATAACATTTAGACAAATATAAACTGCTGTCTTGAGCGACTGCTTTTTCTAAGTGAAGACAATTTCATAATGAGCCTGAGATCATAGTACAGTAGTAGGAAAAAAACACTTTCTTTGTCCACAAGTGAGAAAAACAAAACAACATGAGCAGGAACTGAATGTTTGGTTAAAGATTTATGTTGGTTATATAGTGAAGGACTGAAAAATGATTTTCCAGAGTCATGGTGACGCCTTCAAATGTCTTGTTTTGTCTGACCAAAAGCCCAAAACCCAAATGTAATCAGTTTACTATCGTGTATGACAAGGAAAAGCGTAAAAATCATCACATTTCAGAAGCTGAAACCAGCAATTTTTGTCATTTTAGCTTAAAAAATTGACTGAAATGATTATTTGATTATCAAAATAGTTAGCAGAAAAGGTTAATCGACCACTGGTTTCAGCTCAAACATTGTGTAAATACAGTCCATACTGCATCGTACTGTATCAGTTATTGGGTCAAAAACATTCACATTACAATAATATTCCACATTCCTTCAGTTTCCATTTGATTCCACTTGCTCCAAAAAAGTGCATCAGAAAAAAAGTTGAAAGAAGCATAACATATCCAAACGATAAAATGCTGATTTTCTACTTCAGGTGACTTTTGATTGGTTAATCTATGTGAAGTGAGGAATAACTAACATAGTAATAGTATGGACTGGGTTTCTCATGATTATATTCAATATAATCTGTAACATGAATCTACAACAGCAAAAAAAAATAAATCCAATCTACACACATTAAGACAATGCAGATTTTCTTTCCCCAGAAGGCCAAAATCTCCAGAGAACTGTGTTTTATAATTACAGTTTTCACTGGGACAGAAACAGCAGTTGAACAGCAAGGTGCAGGCTGCATTGTGCCGCGGCAGCAGTGGGCTTTTAACGGATGAAAAATGCCAGCAATACCCATAAATCATTGGTAAAGGCAGAGAAGATAAGAAAAAAATATATATTCTGCAAAACATCTCCTTCCATTTGGGGCCGCAGAACACCTATCCAAACCTTTAGCTGTTGACAGAATGCCAGCAACACATCCCACATAAAACATAGTGCCTCACTGTCTTTCTGAGAACTGGAATCAGGCAGTTTGGTGATATAAACAGGAAAACTGTTACAAAAACAGACAGATATGGCAGCCAGTCAAAAAGAAACGGAAACTGCTGGCATAGTAATCAAAAGTCTTCCAACCACTCCTCGGAGAAGGGTACCAGGGGAAAACAGTTGCTGGTTGTCTGAGAGAACATGAAGCAGGAAGAAAGAAGCAGCACTTAACATTTCTGTGTCAACTGCCATCATAGCAGAGAGCTGCTGCCTGAGAGGAAGAACTACAGTATGTTACCTGGAGCTGAGACACATTGCAGAATGTAACCCTGCAGGACACAAACACACCACTACACAGCTTGAGTCACACACCGCCTGATCATTAACTGTCAGATAACACGCCGTCCCCCGCCCCCATGTCACCTTCAAGCGCTGCTCGCATGAATCTGATCTCTTAACCACAACATGATTACACTACTTCAATTTCTTTAAAATTGAACACAACTGTAGGACATATAGATGATTATCAAATCTGTACCGTTGACAGCAGTGAGGTAGGCTTTATTGTTGCCACGGGCTTTGTTGGTAAGATCTTCTGTGATGTCCATGTGAGCTTGCACTTCCTCCTTCATTTCCTCCAGAGTGGCATAGAGGTCCATCTCCCAGTACCCCTTATCCAGGCACTCCAGGAGCTCTTCCAGCTGTGCCTTGGTGCTATAGTACCAGATCTTTTTCTTCTCATGCTCCCCATCTTCCTCACTGGGAAGAGACAACAGGATAGATTAGACACACTGCTGAATATTAGAACAAACCGTCTCTGCATGCAGAACCACGTCACCTCCTCTACCACTTCACTGTAAGGCATCGCTAAAAGAACAAAAACAGCTCTGTGTACAACACAATATAAACATGTTCACTGTAAAAAAACAAGGCATTACATTATACTCATTGTCTAACTTGTAATTTATATTACTAATACCTAGTATAATAACATCACAGGTGTTCATTTGTAACTTTTTTAGTTTTAACTTTAGTTTAAGAAACATTATGCTCAAGTTCCACAACACAACTGAGTTTCTACTTTTTTTTTTTATAACCAATTAAATGAAATAAACTCTGTTGGTAGGGGGACTCTGTATAAGCTGAAAGAATTACATTTCCATACTAGATTTTCATTGCAAAAGCAAGCTGATTCATAGAAAATGAAACCTAAAATTTGTGACAAAGCTGAGTGTCAAGGGGCAAGTTAAACAGTGTAGTAGACTGCTCATCTACCCCAAATGTCTCATTAATATTCTCTTAGTGCACAACAGTTCAGCTCAAGCATTGAGTCCCCTTTTCCTCCAAATCAAAAACATTAAAGGCCTCTGCCAGATACTGTCTAACAATAGCACTAAGGTGAACTGAGACTCTTTACTTGTGAAGGCTGTGCTCAAACACAGTATATGTTGGCATTAAGGAAAAGTGTCACTGCCAAAAAAACATGATTATGTGCCAAAAGTGTTTCCCGGTGACTTTCATTTACATTCTCCAGCTCTTTCACATTGGAGGTTGAAACAGCACAAACACACACGTGGTGTCGAGATCAGTCTGGTAACGTGAGACCTTTAGGAAGCTGAATGCAACTGGCTACAATCATGTTTGCATGTGTTTGTTCATCTGTCCAAACGTGGAGCCAATGTTTGTCTTTTGACTTTATAGTGTTTCATAAGTCTATCTAACCACATGGGTCACAGGTAACTAAATAGCTGCTACTTGACTGTGGTGATATGTTGTGCATGAACACTAAAACTCAGCTGCTCCTCAGATCTTTTAACAATTTCCCACAATGCAATCAATGATCAACATATATTGACAGACCTCTCCACACATGTAAAACAAACCCTTTAATAATTAATTAAATGTGTTAGTTTTTGATTATATCTCCACTGACAACTGATATTTTATGATTGAGTTATTATTGCCCAGCCCTACTTCATGCCTTCCTGTTCCCTCTGCTTTGAACAACTTGCAAAAGAGTTAGTGGTGAATTAAACATGCCACTGTGTTTGACCAGCACTGAACTAGTGATACTGCTGTGTTTTTCTCTCTTCTTGTTTTGAAAGTATTCAGTGATAATATCTGTATTGAGTTGATATGTGATGTAATGCGTTGTCCTGTGCTAAATGTGTCTCTGAGCTGTTATTACAGTCGGTCAAAGAGAATAATGTTCTGTTCTGTCAATATATGTTCACCTGGTTAAATAAATAAAAATTATAAAATATTTACAATTGCTATTTATTTTCATTTGTGGTGCTGCCTTTATGCACATTCATGTGTTTTAGGAAGTAAAAGGGGGCAGCGAGGGTCCTAACTTACACAATAATCCTTCTGTTTAGGAACCAGTATTTCCGCTGGTGGCGGTCATATCCAATGGGCTCCTGGCGGATATAAGGCCTGTTCTTCTGTGCCTCTGTCACAGAGTCTGTGACACCGGGCACCTTGTGTGCAACACAAATCTCGCACTGCCACTCGTCCTCTGGAACCTCCTCCAGTGGCGGTTTCACACACTCCAGGTGGTAGACCGCTGAGCAGGTCTCACAGCACAGCAGGTCACCAAGGCGGTGACACACGCGGCAGTGGTCGTCATACTGCATAACGCCGTCAGACATCAGCTCTTCACGAGCAATGTTGGTAGTGAGAAACTGATCCACCAAGAACTGTAGTACCTTGATCTTACTATCAAGTGGACCATAGGGATACTCATCCACCTCCTGGTATGGCAGGACATGATGGTACTCCCGGTCGCTCTCGCAGTATGCCCGCAATACCTCAGGCCATGTCATGCCATCAATAAAGTACAGAGTGGAGTTTGCGCTGTCCTTGAGGTCAGCAGGGCCAAAGGTAGTGTTGGAGGAGTCCTCCTCACGTAGGATGGCCTTCAACAGGGAAATATGGGTCTCTGCTATTAAAGTGCACTGCTCCTGGCCTACCAGTGCTGCACAGAAGTCCTCAAAACGGAAAGGGGAGAGACGCAGCACCGTGCTGAAGTTCCTTAGCACCTCGTAGATGGAGGTGGCGTTGAGCAGCTCCTCATTAGGCACCAGGAGATCCTCAGAGGTCTCTGGAAGCTCAAGAGCGGGTATCTCCTTCTCCTCCAGGATGGGTGTGCGAGGTCGGGGAGCCCGTGCTTTTTTCTTCCCTGTGGGATACACAATGATATTAGTAAACCATGACTACATTGCTTTAATCCATAGGCAACAGTAGAGGAAATAACTTGAATATCAGTATGAAAGGAGGTAAAGTCTTTAAATACCATCACATTATCTATATTGAAGTATTGCACCTAAGTACTATTATACTTGATCCTCCCAGTATCAACAGCTCTTCTATAGACCAACATAGCAAAAACCCTATTTTATTAACCAATAGCACCAACATACAGATGGATATATGTGCATATTTTCTAAATAAAGTTATAATTCCATTTATTTTCAGACATGCAGCTTGCCAGGACTATTCAAGGAACCAAAAAAACCCAATATATTTTGCACCAAAATGTTGAGAGTCGTGCTTGTGAAGTCTGGTTTCAAATTTGTGGGCAAAACTTCTGAACTACGCTACTTTGGTTCAACACATGGTCAGTGTCATTATTAGCAAGACGAGGCTGCCTCCTATATCCAGGAAAACACCAGCTGTCCAACAATGTAAATGTTAGTCGGACATCATAAACCCTCTTGCTTGACATTAGTATGTCAGTGTTTTGATGAGTTTGGAACGATGAACTACAGCTGGAAGCTGACAGTGACAAAAATGACAGGCATGCTAGCCTAGCTCAGTTAGTAAGCTAGCTCATTTCTCCTTCTCTTAATGAATTAATTTCAGTCAATTACTGCAATTTCTATTCAACCAAGAAGCACTGAATGTCGAGGATAGCTAACTATAAAAATGTTAAGTTGCCGTTATGACAGCAGGCTGCATGAGCTAATTTGACTTGCTAACATTAGCACGTTAGCAGCTAAGTTTTTGACTTAAATGCAACTGAATGATATTTGGAGCTATGGGCAATTCGTAGTTCTTCATAAGATAAGTGGCAATTATTTGAAAGGTGTGCTTTATGGTGTGTTGGCAGCAAGGTAAGCTAGTGATACAGCTACCGACTCAGTCCACCTGCAGCAGCATTAGTGAGCGGACTGCGGCCTGTGTTCATTCTCCATTTTGAACAATAACCTCATTGCTTCCTGCCGCAGATGATCAAAAACTATCATCTGCAGCATTTCGTGGTACATTTTCCAAACCATGCAGTGTGTGTTGAGACGTGCTGTTTGTTACCCGGAGTGCTGGCGTGTGTGCTCTGACTCCGAAAGCTGCTCTCTGTACAGTAGCTGGCACCATCATCCTCCTCCTCCTCCTCCTCTTCGTCCAGCACATCATCACCATCATCAAGGCAGTCAGAGTCCTCTTTCAGGGCCTCGTCCTCTTCGGACTGGGGTTCCTCCTCAATAAAGTCGTCCTCCTCTGACCTCAAACTGACAGCATCGTCGTCCTCCTCACTCTCGTGGTCGTCGTACACCACTGTTTTGGACGTAGCCGTCCGCCTTCCCCCTCTTCTTCCTCCTCTTCCTCCTCTGCCGCCGCCTCTGCCTCGTCCCCTGCCCCGTGTTGACGTGACGGATCCCCCTTTCCTCTTTCTGCCCGGCTTGGTAGTTTCCCTTGTGGGACTCTCCACGTCTTCCTCCCCGCTGTCCCTCGCCCTGGGCTTCAGATTCCTCCTGGGTCGTAAGCCCCTGGCCGTCGGAGCGGAGGGCTCCGCGGCTGGCAGCGGTTTGGGCGGCCTGCCTCTTTTCCCTCTCATGATAGGCGAAGACTTATTTTACAATCCCGATGCTTGCGGTTGTTTAGCCCGCGCGGACCCGAGCGAAAGCGACACCTCCACGAAGCTGGCTCTGCTGGGATTCAGACGGTGCAGTAACCCCGTGAAGCCCCCGCGTGTTTTCGAGTGTGAAAGCTCAAAATGTGAGCCCGGCGTCCCGTTTAGGTTCACTCAGAGCCGCCATTTTTCTTCTTCTCTGCCTCTCTGGCTGAACAAACAGCAGGCCCTCGCTACAGTGGTCACGTGGTGACACTGCTTCCAGCTCAGTGGCAACAAGGACAGAAATGACTATTAGTTTCATGTTTTTAAATCACATTTCTACTCATTTTTCTAGGAGAGTACATTTTAATAATCATTCTACAAGGCTATCTAAATACAATAATAATAATAAGAAATAATATTCTGTTGCACATATAAAGAATAGCAGATGGAGTTGCAGGTGGAGGATCAGAACTTGTGTGTGTGAGGTTTAAATCAAAATGTATGGGATATTTCTGGAAAATGTATAGTTTTTGATGCACACATTATGGATGTATTAACTTTTTTGTGGGAGAAACAGTAGTATGCTCCCTCTCTTGTTATATACTGCAATAATAAACAATAACATAAATAACTGATGCAGCACACCCAAACACAGGCTAGCTAATATGAAGAGTAAAGCAACAGCAGTCAAGTAAAGGTGACGCAAAGTCTCGTAGCTTTCCCTTACACTGCCGATAACTTGAAATGTACTGTGTTCATTTTATCGTAAGTTTTGCATGTGAAAGATTATTCTGCAAACGTCAACCGTTAGGTATAAGTTAGCTTGCGAGTCACAGCTTCTTATTGTAACTTTCCGGTCCACCTTAAAAGCGGCATAACGCCTGTAGATGTCGCTGTTCATCCATTTTCAAGCTAATTCATGAGCTGAAAAATGTAACAAATAGAGGGAAGATGAGATGAGAATGAATCAAAGAATGAAATGGTCTTTAATTGATTTACAATCCTAAATCAGGATCATTTTAACTGTAGCATTTCTTTCTTATTGCCCTTACTCATGGTAAACTGATTTTCAGCCTTATTGCTATTTCTGCCTATTTGCTGTGCCCCTGCTTGCTCAGTATTAAAAAGTCTCAAGAAACCAATACTCCAGTATGACAGGGGACATTGCAGGGTATCATAATCCTCAGTTTTATCCTTTTAAACTGTAGATTTTTTTCTTATTGACCTTGAAAACGTTATTCTATATGTGAAAATGCAACAAGGGGAGATTTCACTGCTTTTTTTCACATCCAAACCACATTGGACCAGGTCCCGATCCCAAACCACTATACTTAAACTGGTCAAATCTGGACTAGATTATCACAGAGAGGCTAAGGACTTTTTAAGATGCAGTTTCAGATTTGTAAAACCTTTATTCTATTTGTGAAATCTGAAAAAAGGTCAATTTCACTGACTGGCTGGCTAGAAATTCATGGCATGATTCTCTTCATTTTGTTGGTTATGGCCATGTAGAGCTCCTCTTTTTCACTTAAAAACAAAAGGTAGAAAAGTAATTTTTACCTTTTGAAATAGGCTACAAACATAAAATATCTTTATAGTGTAAATTTTCTTTACTCACTCCTCCAATTTTTCTTTTAAAAACAAAATGATGTTCTCTCACCCTTCGTCAAACTGACCATGGTTAACCTTTCTCACTGCATCTTCCAAGGCCATGCCCCCTACTTGGGACAATGCCTTTAGTGGGGCCTATGTCAGAAATATCATAATTCAGACAAGTCTAAATACATGTTTTTTGATCTGGACCTGGTCTAATGTGGTCTGGATGGGGGAAAAAGTCATGAAATCCTTTTTTCAGTTTTCACAAATAGAATAAAGGTTTCACAAATCTGAAACTGTGTCTGAATGAAGAGTCTCCTTGGTAATCTAGTCCGGAAATGACAGGTCCAAGTATAATGTTTTTTGATCTGGACCTGGTTTAATGTGGTCTTAATATACAATAAAGATATAAGGCTATATTTCTTTGCACATATAAAAATGTAAAATAAGAGTTCTTGTGCCCCTACTCAACATTGTTGTCAGCACACTATTCATATGACTCTGTGTAGTTGGATGATATGACACACATATAGCTCATCATTTTTATACAGTCTGTGATAGAACTACATCGCAAACTGTTTCCACATTGAGATATACATTCAATAATCTCTGTGCTAACACTTGGTAGACAGGTTGTCGTGGCCGAGTGGTTAAGGCGATGGACTAGAAATCCATTGGGGTCTCCCCGCGCAGGTTCGAATCCTGCCGACAACGGTATTTCTTTTTTTATGCTTTCTCTTCAGATAATACCTCTGATCCGCAACTAAAGCAGCACATTTCCACAAAATGATTACATCTGTGGGCGAAATGTCCTGTCCGTGTTCACAGGGCAACACTGGAAGTGAATGATCATCGGCTACGTGACTGAAATCACTACTATGTTAGTTAAAAATAATGAAACAGCGCCCCCTGCTGCTCAACTGCATGGCATCGCTGTGGATTTGATTTCAACACATACAGTCCAGATTTTTAACCATTCGTGGTGACTATGCTTTTCTTCTAGAGGCAGGTGTTGTTTTGTGTTTGAGTCTATGTACTTTGTCACACGCTGGTTCAATTATACATACAATTCAACACGGTGGAAAAGAATGCACTGAAGGAATACAGCAAGCGATATGACCATTTTATACTTAAATATATCCATATGTTATATTTTTCTGACATGCATTCTCACTGGTTGAACGAATTTGGTAGTATCCTTTAGAATTATCTTTATTGTCTGTATTTTATCATGTGAGATTTTGCTGCCTTAATTTTGCAAATTAGACTGATAGACACAGACACACATCTGCCCCATGTTGACCCTTGTGACTGTTTTGTGCTTTCAGATTCAAACTAGGTGGCAAATTGCAATTCAAAAGTTGCATTAAAGGCCAAATACATGCACATAACTAAAGCAAAATAAAATCTGTGCTGAGAATTTCAGTCCTTTTTCCCTGATGATGGAGGCTACAGATCAGTCAAAATGTGATCACCAGCGAATCATGGTGCAACATGTGCCCACACACAAGTTCTCCCACTCCACATGTTCACACTTTCGTTATTACTGGTATACTGGAAATTACAGAAAAGTGACATCACAAACTGTGGAGATGAGCCAGTAGGTGGCAGTAATATACCATAAATGAGTCAATAGAAAGCATGCGGCAGTGTGAGTTCACCAAGTCAGCTTAAACAGACCTGAATTCACCTAAAATAATGCTGTTATTTATAATATTAAGATTTCAGGAGTCCCAACATTTGTCTGCAGCTGTGTTTCTATGCTAATATATGAAATGATTTAGCAGGATAAGCTCTCCTCCCACACCTCACCTCTCAATGCTGTGTACTTGTCTTAACCTTAAAAAAAGACTTTTTTGCCATGTTTGTTAGGTATTTGTGAGATATTTGCTAGCAGCACTGTTTAAAGATATCTCTGTTAAACTGCCTTACTACAATGGCAGCATATGATAGATAGATCTAACTGGAGGCTCGGGAAAGTTTAGATCTTGAATGAACTTTAGGCACTTCAAACGTGACCCTGAAAGCACCCACAAAACAGCCACAAAGGTCAACACGGGGCAGGAGTGTTTGCGCTCATCTCATCTACCTGTTTGCCGGTGGGGAGTGGAGTGGAAGGTCTCAACCTTTGCATGCCAGATAAATGCATGTGCTCATAGAGTTGAAACGAGTGATCTGATAACTCTATCACATATCAGACACCTACACAGGGACACAGATTGTTTCCATGGGATCACGATTTAATATATTGCTTGAGGGAGTGAGGGTTAAATGTCGCCTCAGTGGCGGACTGCTGCCCACTCAGGTGGTATCATTAAAAGCAGTAAACATGGGCAGAAACAGACTGCAAAGAGCTCAAGCAACCACTGGTCTTTGTTGTTTTCACCCTCAGCTGGAGTCAGAGATGACGTATAGTGGGCAGCAAATCTCTCTTTCATGCACTGGCTTTTATTTCTCACATCTACCAACCTCAAACAATATCTAGCTGTCTATGAACAAACATGTCAACATGTGTCCATCTACATTGAATTGAAAACATCAGTGGCTATAATTATGATGCTGAGGGAACTCGCACAAACGGGTCACACTAGTTCACACGCTGATAATAATCTTCTCAACCCTGCACGAAATGTCCTCCTCACTTGCAAATCCTCAAATCATCTTAAAATGTCAAAACAGGCTTTTAATGCTGGCATGTGCCTGTTGTCGACTACTAAAACTGCACCAAGCAGCCTCGTCCAGCTGGAGAGCTAAAACCCCCCGGGGTAGAGTGCTTGTGCTTGGGTCTTACACTCTATTAAAGCCTCTCATACTTAGGTGAGACTTATTTTTTTTATGTAGTTTTGCATGCACAATGTACTCAGAAAACCTTGATTTCAATTTTGTCTGAATTGCTGTCAGGGCCACCAGTGGTTAACAGAGGCCACTGGGTTACATTACTGGTAGATGGCATTAGGATGAATGGAAGCACTGGAGCGAGCTGATATCTTTAAAGTCGCCTTCCGCTCAATAATGTGTTTTTCTTCTTGTTCCTTCAGTTGGATGTTTGAGCTTCACTGTGCAGGATGATGTATATACAGAGTTTGACACTAGAGGGATGTTTTCACATTAATCTGCTGAAAGTAGAAAGTTTCTCTGAGCTCATTGAAAATCAGATTTTAATGGTCAACCTATGAGCATGATTTGTGACATCACGACTAGCTTGGAAGCCAATCCTGGCTCAATATTCAACTTAAAAAGTGTGATGTGGAAACCTGAAGCCTCCAGTGCATTAACACTGAGAATGGACTTTACAGTGAAATAGGAGACATCTTGTGTCCAGCAGTTAAACTTTTGAAATTTACAATATTTTTATATTCATAGATTCAGGAATTTTTAATGGGGGAGAATGAGGAGATGCAATTTTAAGGATTTTAATAACTGAATTTTTTTTGTGGAAAAACCGTATCAGACACAAATGATTATTCAGAGTATTTTATATACATGTTAAAACATATCTGGAGGGGATCTTTAAGTACTAGAATAGATTCCAGATGAGAAGGCCAGAAAGAGGACAGCAGCACTGATGTAACTGTCTGCTTAAGGCAGCCGGTGACAAAAACGAAAGCGGAGAGGAGCCAGATTGGGGGGAAGAGCTACAGTGGTACTCAGAGTGCTAAAGTCAAAATGTGGAGCAGACAGTGCACCAGACCGTGGCTAACATGATGTTAAAGATCTCACTGTGCTGCAGCAGAGTGCAGCATGCAGAGCACCCCGGGGCGTCTCTCTACAAGAAATGAAATCATCCGCTTCCTCTTCGCTGCACCCTCGGATCAACTGACACATGCACATAATCTGCACCTCAAGAGCAAGAGAGATGCTTCGGATGGGTTTCATAATGAAATGAGGCCTCATGTATTGAGTTGGCGTTTTGCTAAAATTACTGACTGAGTCACTGCCGATGCCCTAGTATCTTTAAGAATTCCCTTTTGGTCATAGGTAGAGGATGCAGCGCATTTTCAGATTACAGCCAAGATGATTGCATACAACACCAGCAGCAGTAGCTACATCTGGATGGGCAAGATCACCCAAAGCTAGGATGTCAAAAAGGTCAAACGCCTCATATGACCATATGGGCATTTTTCATGTTTTAGTCCATTTATTGCAGACCAAATGAGTATACTGTACTGTTTTTGTGCGCTTTTTCCCCCCTGTGACTCCTGTTTCAGCAAGGAATTGAAAAATCTAGTCTTTAAACTGGCTTCAGACAGCCAATCCATCACAGTGAGTAAGATCATTATGGTTATGCACAGCTCAGAGCATGGGTTGTCTTGAAAAGATGTTGTGCTGGTGAGCTGCTCTGTTCTTTTTGTGACATTGGTGTTTTCCGGGTTTGATTTTACAACCACAGCTAATGACTGCGGCTCTCAAATCCTGGTATTTTCTAAAGGTTCCCACGAACAAAGAACCGCCATTCACAAATGAAAAACAAATTTGCGCTTTCAACTGCATTAACGAGCAACAGCAGATCTGCCAATGATCCAAACTCCACAGACTTTCACTGTGATGGTTTACTCATCACACGCAAGTTTCGAGTCTGCAAAATGATTACCATACTGCACTGACATGTGGAAACCACCGGCTGTCTAGGTGTGAAGATGCATTTATAAATCTGACACAAATAGCATTGAAAAATGGTCAGCAGCGATGGAAAAAAGCAAGGAAAAATAAATTTCTCCTCTTAATATCGAGCTGAATTTATAAGACATTAAATGTCTTGCTCTGATTTGTACACTAGCATATGGTGGCTAATGTTAGCAAACTTTAGGTATAGCTACATATTGCTGTGTTAGCTTGCTGAAATCTTCTCATGCTATTACACTACATTTTAGCATACCACAAACATTTCAATTGTTTTGTCACAAAAGAAAAACAAAACGTTAACACTTTGTACTGGAAATGGAGGGAAATTCAATGTGTCATCCTGTAATTACCATTTGTGGCCACAGAGGCCGCTGTTTAGCAAATTAGTCAGCGATTTAAGTACTCTCGATTTTTTAGGAGAACACCAGTATACTCCCTCTCGTTAGATACTTCATTAATAAGCAATAACATACAATGCCACTGATGCAATGCACCCCAAACCAGGCTCGCTAATGTGGTGAGAAAAGCAACAGCAGCTTAAAAGTGAAAATGTACTGCTGCCGTCGCCACCTACAGGCAAAGAAAGGAACTGTGGCTGAAGTTTTGACACATCACCTGCAGGCAATGACTGTTATAGCTGCAGCTCTTTTGTTTTTTTAATATACGCTATCGTGTATGTATTTTATGTTTTAGATTTTCATTTTGGAGGAACAATAGTTATAGAAAAGAAAGAAAAGGTTGAAACACTTCAGGTTGGCAAGTGTAAAACTGTTATGATGACTCAACACATTCCTCCTGTTGAGAATCTGCAGGCTACTAAATATGAATAAGTGAGTTTGTGAATTTTTGAGCCACTTACCACCCGGTTCTAAGAAGTATGCCTAAAATATAAACCACAAAAATGATTCTCATTTTTTAATAATTGCATTTTATTAATTGAAAACAAAACAAAACAAAAAAACAAAACAAATGCAAATAAAAAAGAGCAAAAACAAAAAAAACAGTATCATTAGGTAAGACAAGGCGAGAGACACTTAAATAAGAAGAGTTCCATGTTGGTGAGGACAAAGGTGGATGCAGGTTGATGTAGGAAGGGGGAAAGGGGGGCGTTGTTGGATGGGACAGGTTGGATTATGTACACTGTTTCTCACTGCAGGACTGGCAGGCCCCGGAAAAAAAGGGGAGGGGGGCTCAAAGTAGCAGGTCGGAGACACTGAAACACCAGAGAGAAAGGCACTATCCAGAGAGAACAAGAAAACAGAAACCATTAACACAAACACAGTAAACAAACACACAAACACACTGGACCAGAGCAGAAATCAAAATGTCTGACAAAAGAAAAAAAAAAAAAAAGTGCTTGACCACACGCCACATTGGACAAAAGAAAAAAAAAAAAGAAAGGGGAGAAAAAAATCTTTTACATCATTTAAGCTGATCTCTCAACTTTTAGCATAAAAGACAATCTCTCAGTTTTCTGAACTGTTAATCTGTGCCAGCCGCAGATCTGCACTGGTGATTACACAATGTGATTATCCAAACTCTGCCTCTTTGCTACGTGCAGGTATAACAAAGGAGGAGAGCGTCTGCGTATGCATGCATGTAATGAATGTGTTTGAATATGCATGTTAACTACCTGTACATATCCTCATACACCACTCTCTTTATGAATGAATATCGACAACATTACTAATTCAGCATGTCTTTTTAAAATCCCTTGCGTGGTTGTGTAGTTCAGTTCTCCGACCGTGCTTCCCTCATGTTAATGTCTACGGACTCAGTCAGCTACATTCACTGCCCAAGTAAAATGGCTGCAATAAATACATTGGCTTTGAAAAAAGGTGGCTGACCTTATACAGGGCTTCGTAATACAACAGCTCTTGCAGCATTCATGGCTCTACTTGCTGGTCAACATTAGCTTCCTGACAGGCTTAGTTTCTTCTCAGAGAACTAACTTTTACTTTTCTCGCATTATAGACAAGAGAAACGTTCTCAAATGGAATTTATGACCCCTTAAATATCATGCTGTTATTATCTGAGAGCCCTCAGATAGATTCAGAAAAAAAAAAAGAAAAAAAAAACTTGACTGACAATTCAGCACATTCTAGAGCTACTAGGTCTTATCCAGACTAACAAAAGATTGAACATAATTTACAAATGGAAAAAAAATACAATTTGTGATGAGAGGTAAAACAGACAAACACATACAAATATATAATATATATTCTTAAAAAATGGATTCTCTCTATAGTTGATTTATTTATACAGCCGATGGCTGATGTACAATGCTCACGTGCCAATGATCTTACACATGGAAACTTGCTGTAGATGGCATCAGTTTTTTTTTCTCTCTTCTTTTTTTTGTACATTTTTTTTTAAAACCACTTCTTTTTTATATTTTTCTCTTTTTTTTCTTTAAAACAGAGTTAGGATTTACCGGTAGGCATTTCATTTAGGTGATTAAAAACAACATGCGGCAAAGAAAAAAAAAAGAAAAAAAAAAGAAAAAAAAAAAAAAACACAAAAGAAAAAAGGCAGAATGTTAAGAAGTTAAAGGAGAAGACAGAAGCAGCTGTGGGACTTCTAGCGGTAGAATCATTTGGTTATCTTCACGGTTGGTGCACTACGCTTAAGTTTCTCTGCATTTAGATTTCCCTCAAAGACAGTTCAGTCCTCGCCGAGGCATTCACTGGGGAGGTGAACATTCTCAGCGCAAGTTAAAGTTGATTTTTGCTCAGCTGCCACCCACACAGCGCCGCCTACGACAGCACTACTCCTGTTTTATCTCTCTCTCTCACTTTCAGTTGTTTGCGTTCTTCCTGTCTGCTCCTGTTATCGTGGGATGGCCAAGAGGGGGTGAAGGGGGTGGTTGGGGGGGTTTGGATGGGGGCTGATGAGATCAAGAACGATGATGATGATGGTAATGGTGATGGTTGCTGTTGTTGTTGTTGTTGTTGTTGTTGTTGTTGTTGTTTACATGGTCTGACTGTTTACATGTTCCGATTGACAGGTGTGACGTAGTTGCGGGGGAACATGCCCGTCTGGCCGTGGCAACCGCCTTTCCACCAGTTGGGGTCAGAGTTGTCCAGGACTTGGATGAAGTCGCCGCGTCGGAAACCCAGCTCTCCTTCCTCCTGGGGGTCGAAGTCAAAGAGCGCCTGCACATATGTGGGATGCTGTGCAAACAAAACAAGGAGAAAGAGGTTGCAGGCAGGTTAGTGAGGGTGTAATGTGATGAAAAGACACAAAGAAAGAGAAAAAAATCAATAGTCCCCTCGCTGTTGTGACCCTACGTAATATTCTGGCAGCAGTCAGGCAGTCACAAAAAAAATAATTCACAAGTTCAGTGGCTGACTTTCAAATGTCACTGATTCTCCAGAGTCTGACACTGAGCTTATAAGATTTATACATTAAGTGAGCCGCAACTCTTCTGAAGCTTTTATGAAACCCAAACACACAGAAAGTTCTTTCTCAGTTCTTCCTTCACTTGCTGATGACAACATGCACATGTTCTAAAACAAAACCATAACACTGACAATACAGAGCAGGTGATGAGGTAAATAACGCACTTTTGTCCCAAATTGGCAGCAAGTATTTAGACAATGCCACTGAGCACTTTGATGAAATTCGCTGTGGCTTCTAATAGATTTTTCATTCTGGGGTCTACTGTCAATGAAATTAAAGACCTCATTACCACCATCATCAGCGTAAAGGTCAATGATGGATGTTAGTATGAACTTATTGAGAATAACGCTGTCACAGTCACTCTGATAATACTGGAGGTTTTCTTCTTAACAACATAATAGTTTCAATTGGAGTGATAAAGGACTCTCACTGCATCAGCTGATCAGGTACATGAATAAAATAAATCATGTCTATAATTCTCACCTGTTCTCCTAATTAATATTTTAAATATTATGTATACAGTAAAACCAACAGAGCATGTTGTTGGCTGCTGTTATCTTGTTCTGGTATCAAAAACTCATCACATTATCATCACAACTCTAAAATAAAACTTTGGTTTTAAGTGTTAGAGAGGAAAGCACTGGTTGTTTTTTTTCAACAGGTTGCTGACCACAGTGCAGAACAGATGTGTCCAATGACATTCCTGCAAGCAATAGTAAGTTCACATGTGGTTAAAGTGACAACCGACATGCTCTCTCTGGTTATAGAGTGCAGCACTCACCCTTTGCCACAAGTGATCTAGACTTGAGTGAAGGAAATTATCAATATGAACATGTATGGTTGTCAATTTGAAAAGTACATCCAATTATATCTTCTAATAAGTTCACCTCTAAATAGTTTTGTTCAGTCTTAGGGATGTAAGTCTTACCTGGGGGACCTGCTCTATGTCTCGCAGAAAGATTTGCTGATTACGGGAGACTGAGGTGGAGCGGTGGTAGTCCACCAGCTCGTTGAGCGAGTTAAACTTCACCACCCATAGGAAATACTTTCCAGCCCCGTCACGAAGAACCTTGAAGTGCTGGACGTCATTTCCAAACCTGCAAGAGGTCACAGAGGGGGGAAACTTTGAGGAAGGGGGATCTTCACAAATATTTCTGACAGCCATGTGAAGTTGTTGTTGAAGGCATTGTGCAGATTTAAACAAATGCAGTGGAACACTCAGACATTAACCTCACTTATCAAATGCATTAGGCGTGTCTGTGACAGACTGCTAAGTGTTTAATCAAATGAATCAGTCACGCCGGTAACAGACTGACATTATTACCAGCTGACTAGAATCAGGACAGTCCAGACAGTTGTTAAGATCCATATCTTAACAACTTTACATGTAACCTGCTGTGAACCAATGAGTCTTTTGGGAAGGTCAGATCGGAAAGACAGAAAAGAGGAAACGAGCTCTTTTAGTAAGTATTCAAAAAATGCTGATTAGAAAAAACACCGGTCAGCAGAGGGCAGCACCGAGACTTCACAGGAATAAGGAAGTGGTTGTGCTGATGACTCAGAGGGACCAAGTATGGAAACTTATGAACCTGATCAATTGTCGGGAAACTGTACACTGATTTAAGGATAACATGAAATTGTATTAATAGATAACAGCATGAATATGAATCATATTTATTCCCCTTGAGTGATACATCTGTGTGTTGCTACTTACTTCACAGAGAGAGAGAAGTCCCCCGGTGCACTCTCGCTCTCTCTAATGAGGAAGGCCCCGTCGTGCCTCTGTTTGTTTAGCATCTCTTCTGCTTTGGCCCGAGGAATCTTCCCGAAGAACCACCTGGAGGAGGAAGGAAACAGGTACAAGTGAGAGTCGACCCAAAGCCACCACTTAACAGTCTTCTTTTTGCATATATCTGACTGGATCCATTCAATCGATAATGGACAACGCTGTAAACATGATTATTTTGGGTACAATCACACTCACATTTACACCTAAAGCTATGCAGAGTTTAACTTTAGCTCAAGTGTGAGACTGTGGGAGGAAACACGAGAGCATGCCAGCATCACACTTCTTGTTGGCTGTCAGGTTTGAATTGAGGAGACAGTGCTAACCACTGACCCATCGAGCTGCCCAGTGATGACAGTCAATAAGCTGAATTGTACATAGAAATAAATGTAATTCAGCATTCACTCTGAATGTACACAGCAGGAAGCAGGGAATAATAAATTAGAGTAAGGGCCACATACAAGGAAGTAGATTAGTTATTAAAAATCATACCAAGCAAAGCCAACACAGGAAA
Source organism: Thunnus albacares (assembly GCF_914725855.1). NCBI lineage: Eukaryota > Metazoa > Chordata > Actinopteri > Scombriformes > Scombridae > Thunnus > Thunnus albacares. Next base: position 7,353,000 of record NC_058122.1, on the reverse strand, counting down.
ATTTTCTACCATAATTCTCCAACTGTGCAGTGTGATTCTAAGTCTAAAAATTGAGAAGGATTATCTTTAAAAGAAAAGATCAGATTTGAGATTTAATCTCACCACTTTTGAAGTAGCATAAATTAATTATTTGCATGTGTGCTACTAATATATCACTGAGAAAACTCTGACAGAGGGAATAAGTGAGAGTGATAAAGATAGAGAGGAAGAGACAAAGCCTGTGAAAGCTCTTTACTAGTGTTAATAATTAAAAAGTACAGTGAGCCAAAAGATGACATCTTGGCTCCTTTACACGTAGGTGAAAATCAATAATGAAATGGCCAACTCTTAATCTGCTTTGGATCTGTGCATGACAGCGCAGCAGGCCTGCACACCAAGTCTCTTTCCCTGTTTGATAAAAGTGATAGCAGAGCAATTAATGGAGCCAAGGAAACGAAACAGGATGAGGAGAATGACTGGCATTATCATCAACTACACACACACACACACACACACTTTACCTCTGCAAAAGGGAATGGTCTAAATCATTCATGCTGTTAATTCTATTGCTTAGATTGCAACACAAACCAAAGCATTAGCCACAAAAACTCAATTCTGGCCTGATGACTGTTGGGTGGAGAAAAGATCTGTGCACAGACAGAGAGGACTGTGACTTGGAGCGGAGCCACACTGTATTGTGCCCTGCTGTATAGCACAGCTGTGTGTAGGTCTGTGTGGGTGCCTGGTGCTTTCGGGTGGCACTTCATTGTCACCACAATGGGAGACAAAGGCACTTCATTGCCTCGTGACCATTACTGTACTGGATAGTTTTCCACTGTAACCTTTACGGTAATTCATTCTACCCATAAACAACAAGGTGCAATACTATTTCACTAAATTACCATATTCCACTACCTCATCAAGACAAGTCTGACTCAAATAATACGCAAACATAGCTAATTAAAAGGAGATCTTCTTGAAAAAACAACTTTACTGAGGACGTCCAAGGATGCAGTGACTCAATACGAGACATGAGGAAACCTCTCACAATGACAGGAGTCTGATCTGGGGTTCATCTGGGATCCAGTCTTAGTGGAAAATTGGCCTATTTCACAATAAATGATCTTTGATGGGAAGCTTTTACTATGGCGAGCAGGTACTGGAAGTGCATGAGTTTACATCAACAGCCCCGCCTTGATCATCCCCTAAATTTACAAAATTAAACTTTACTCCTATGTTAACATGCAAGCAAGAAAGCAAACAAAATATGTGAACACACTATTTGGAATTAATTGCTTGATTAACTCTGATAACTATATTTCACAGCTGCTCTGTATATTGCCACACTTTTAAGTTCTCAAACTCTTCAAAACTTCCTGGCATTGGTCTTTATTTGTAAGTTAGTGTTTGCCAACTGGTGGGGAGCAAATACATGATGCAGCATTCTTTACAAAACAACAACCACACGCACGGAGGAGCCGAGGGACGGTTTTTTTTTTCTTCCCCTCTTTAAAGCAAAAAGCTTTGGGACACATGATGTGAACATTAACCAGGTTGACAAACTGGACAGTGATGAGTGAAAGGGTACAGTCATAGTCTAAATATTAAAAAAATAAAATTAGAATTAACCTATTGTGAAACGGAGCAGTTGCAAAACTAGGCACTGTTTCACTACGTAAGTGCCAGGGTACAGGAAGAAACGTCAACAGATCTCTTCTTGTGTAGAAATGTCAGATCCTGCACATACACAGCCTACTAAATGCCACAGCTGTTCCTGCAGTCTTTGATGTGGTTGGGTGAGTGGCAGGCAGGAAAATTAATCCTAAACCCCTGATGAGGAAGTAATATTAAAGTAATGGTCAAATTGAGGGGTGAAAATTAAGCAGAGATAACAGCACAGCACAAATCTCTCATGGTGTCTGATGACAACTGGTAACAACATGTCAACATATACATGACTCATAGTCTGCTAATCAGTTCCCTCTTTTCAACTTAACAAATTCTGTCATTTTGACAGTAAGTAGCATGCACAGCGTTTTTGTATTGACATATTTGGACAATTAATAAAAGCTGAATAAAAAAAAAAAAACACCAAAAAATGGTTTTACTGTTTTGTTTCAGTGCTTGAGCCGAGCAATCAAAATGATTAAAGTGGTACTGCACACTTAAATGTGTTTTTTGAGCTGTAAATTAAATTAGATGACTGTACTGTGATGAAACACATCAAAGCTGGTGTTAATATTGATATTGACAACCAGATTTATAAAGATCAACATCCCATCTCCTGTTTCAAATCAGCCCTGAACCCTGCAAGATCAATGCTGACACAGAGTCCACCGTTTGGGACTTATGCACGTCATGAAATTTATATTAAAAAAAAAGAATGTTAACGTCCTAATGGCTACGTACTGACACTCCCCCCACGGACACACACACACACACACAACTCTGGGTTATTGGTGAGATCTGTGCCGTTAGTCTGGGTCAGCCTACCACCTCCGGCTTGTCTTTGGCGTCCAGCTAGGTGTACGGCCCTGTCGGCGTTGGAGCCTCCGTATGAGACTCTTAAAGACGTCTCATAATGACAAATGCCGGTTCAGTCAGTTCGCATAAAATCAAACCGGTTTAATCTCGTACACCGGACCAGACCGGCAAAACCAGAAACCGACCCAACCCTACTTTCCGCATAATATTAATGTGCAGAAAATGTCGTGCTCAGTATGAATATGTTGAAAACTTTGTATAAAAGCTGTAATACCCTTGAGAACCTTCATTATAATGATTATGAGAGGTTCAGGGGTACAGATGTGTGAAGCCCAGCTAAATATTGATTCCATATAACCATAATAAAGACTGTAAACACTTGAGTATTATTACTTCACTGGTACAAAGTGGATACAATTTAAAAAAAACAAAACACAACAGGAAAGACACAAGAAAACCCAATACAGTGACATCCCCCCCTGAAAAAAGATAAAGGTACATCTGTTAGCACCCCGGCAATGATGCAATAAGGTCAATATTCAATTAAGCGCTAGAGGCCTGGAGCACATTAATAAAGAGAGAGCTAATCTGGCACTGAGCGCAGGTCTAGAGGTAATGTCCTCTAAGGATCCTGCCAGGCGTTCTCTAAAGTGGTTTCACACAAACTCACACACACAAACACACACTTGACCAAGGCATCACGTACAATCAGGTCTCATAAGAGTGAACCGGATGGTGGCAGTTTAAGCCTCGTCAACCTGAGCAACTGATCAAATTAATGTGATCAAAATAGTGTTTTATTGCAGACAGAGCAACATCATGACAACCTCAAGTATACAGTAAGTAAGCACTGTTCCTCCTCTCAGTTACACCTACAGGGAGGGAAATACACACCCTGTTACTCTAATGGATCTGGGGGTTCACATCCGTTAGCGCAGCAGAATTCATATATTGTATGGCCTGTATGTAGCACACTTTGATAGATACACAAAGACCAATTAAAACCCAACATTAGGAAAAATTGGTATGCAGAATACTTACGGATGAGCTTTCATCTCTATGTAATTCTTGGGGATGAAACCATCTTTTCCGTTTAGCTCTGCCTTGTACCAGTTCTGATCACACTCTTCATTTAATACCTAGTGTTGACAAAAAGAAAGAGAGAGAGAGAGAGAGAGAGAGAGACAGAGAGAGAGAGGGGAGACAATCACGTTAGTGCCATATAAAAATGTCAACAATGGAAAACAACGATAAGCAACCAACCTACTAAATTAGGTTTAGAGCATTAAATTTAATTTCCTGTGACTTAGTAGGGTGCATGTACTGCATGTTAGATAACAGCCAGGTAAATATTAGGAAATTACAAAATACAATTGCAAATACAACCACATGGATACAGTTTGAAGTGACAGCTTCTAACTAGCAAAGGAACAAATAATGTGTCTAAATGTGAATAGAGAAGTCAAAGGTTCACTCATTTCATCAGTACGCCTGAGTGACGCCGAGACAGCTGCGAGGTCATTCATGTCTGACACAGCGAAGGTGTGTTGGGCTACTGGTGCATCAATGCATGTCCAAATCAATAAGCATGTGCCACTATGATCTATTTGTGAACAAGCTTATGAGAGATGGGGGGGGGGGGGGAAGTTCACCTCCACACTGCAGCAGCTGATATATCTTCAAAAAGGTTCCAATAAGCGTTGTTCCATTCATAACTTGAAATGATTTCTTTTGGGATTTTTTTTGCATGTGAATGCCACGTCACCCTATATGAGTTTGTGTTATTTAAAGAAATACACATCACAGAACTGAGAGCGGGTGAGAAAGTGTGGGTATACATGTTGCTGCAGATACAGGGCATGTCTTTATAAAAAGGTGTTAAAGGTTTCAAAGCACTTCAACGATCCCTTGAAACAAGACAATCTCTTGGCCATATTGGTTATAAAACCAGCCTTATTTTGAAATTATTGGAGGTCAAGTGTGTGATTTAGTATGCAATCCTACTGCTGTACATCACCAGCACACTGAACATCCTATAGTATTCGATGTCATGTGAAATTGTTCCATTTCAGTGTGTTTCAGCAACATCTAGACATGTACAAACTTAAGAGGAAATCTAAGCAACGCCACTGAGTCATGTAACCTCCGTCTGAATGACATCGCAAAAAACAGCCAAAGGCCATTCCACGCACTGAGTCTAACTTGTGGCCATCACAGACTGAAAGCCTGGAAAACAAAACAACAACAAAAAACAAAAAAAAAAGACACAACACACATGTCGCACGACCGAGCTGTTTGAGTAGTTTGAATTAAAGCAGTTCACTTCTCTCATCCAGTCAGACAGACAGACAGACAGCCCTGCAGTGAAGAATGACTCAGTTTTACTCAGACGACTTTCATGAGTCAAGTTTGTTAGAAGCCATTTCTTTCACTGTCTTTCAATTAATCACTTCCCATCTGCATTATTCAAAGAGAATAACTTTTTTTTTTTTTAATAGCTTAATGCAGCGTCACTAGAGTTCTCTGCGGACAGCTGACAATCCTTAATGCATATCAGACTCAAACTTTTTTCCATTTGTCCCTTTATTTTCTCCACTTTTTTTTATTTCTTTGCCTCCCTCTTCCTCTCCCCTCAAATTTATAATTTCCCCCTAGCCCAGCCCAGGACAGCTGTCCAATTGGCCCGTGTGCGGCGTGAGTGGTCTGGGTCTATTTGCTCCAGTGAGCTTGCAGAATGCCAGCTGTCACTGGCCTCCCCCAGCTGCTAACCCTGCACCAGACCAGCATTACTGGATGAGGGAGTGGCCTTGGCCCGAAAACGTGAGTTGGTGGGAATCACGAACGGGGGGGGAATAGGGGTGTCGTATGTAACGCAGCGGACGTACAAATATTTGGTCACTCAATGACAAACACCCAACACCTTAACATGTCTTACTGATACCATGAACTCAAAATGACCTCCTTATCACTTTCTGTCAACAAACACACGCACACACTCTCCAAGTATCGGACGTTTCTGTCCGATAAAGTGTGTTTGATTTAATTAAGTCCTGCATGTGTTGTTGTCGCCCTAAACCGCTGACTCACAGGAAACCTCATTTTGAGACGCTAGAACAGCGCCCTGGGCTCGCAGTCATGAGCTGCATGTGATGGTGCGAGTGACTGATTTGCTTGATCTATGTACGCTGGAGTAAAGCAGATCCAAGGAGTCAGGCTCACCGCACAGTGTGCCTGCCCTGAGGCTGTTTTAGCAGAGCTGAGTGGAAGGAAGAGGTGGCGTGTAAAGTTAGTCGATGGGAATGCAGAAACCATATTACTTTACACACACACACACACGCATACGCAGACACACAGAGGACAGCAACACTCTCACCACTTGTAGCTGAGATACTTTAAAAACAATCAGAAAGATCAACAAAACTGTGGGAGTAGGAAATATGCTCTACTGCAGTTTTGTAGGTGGCAGAGTTGTCAAGCAGTCAGAGAGACAATGCTTCATCCTCACAACAACCCAGGTTCAAGCCCACTTGTTGGCAAGCATCTACTCCTCTAAAGCGCCCTTAAGACCCTGCCAGCTCCAGCAGCACTGCTCGGTTGATACTGCACTCTGACCTCCCTCCAGGAAAGCAGAAGAACTTTTTTAACTTGATGAATTATTCTCAGTAAACTGATAACAAGTATGCACACTGTGGTAAAGTAGAATGAGTCTGCAAGTCTGAAAATAAGAACAAGATGTCACATTTTACAATGCACCTTGAAAATATAAAACATTCATTACAACATCAACATTAGCTACAATAGGAACAAATCAATCAACAGAACAGGGGAGGAAATACAGTCCAAGTGTAGAATGGACTGAACAAAAAATAATAATGATAAAATCATGAATTCTTTATCTGTTGTCACTAACCAGATGTTGAAATGCATCTTGGAATACAATAAATTAGTTACCATATGCACGAGATAATTAAAACACATAACACACTGTCTGCTATGATCTACACTGAACAAGGGCCATTGAATAGATATGCAAAAAAACCAGAAAGTAAAGCAGGGGTGAAAACAGATAAGATGTCAGCAAGAGGACAACAGCCATTAGAATCACCCCTTTTCAACCCACCATGCTAGTTAATACAACATCTGTAAAACAAAGCAGCTTTATATCTCACACTGTTAAATTATATCAGTGATATATCATAAGTCTGTAGGGAGAGACTGTGTGGCAGACAGCACAACATGCCACTGGTCCTCATGAACTTGGGTAACCTTACATAATTACCCAGTCTACAACCAAAGTTAATAATAGAGCACAGCAGGTGCTGCATTATACTCTACGCCTAAAGCTTATATGAATTGCTAAGATGCTTATGTGAATTTTCCAGGAGATTAAAAAACAGCCGCCGTTTGCATTAGGGGTATTCCAATCAAATTTTTTCCTCGTCTGATATCTGCATTAGAATCACTCATTATAAACGCTTTAGGCTTAAATGTAAACCTGCCATATTGCAGCGCACAGTAAAACGTAGCTGACATCAAGTGAAACCGAGTGGAGTCACATCTTTGGTGCAGTTAAGAGATGTGTTCACATACGTCTCAGTAATGTTGACTGCAGGGCAAAGTACAGAATGACTACTAAGGCTCTATTAAACAAGTATGAAACTCATCCAGGATAACCACACGTACAAACATGCATCAATCAATCAAAGCAAGTTGTCAATTAGAACATCATATATAAACATATCGGTCCGTCTTCGTCTCAAACAGTTATAGAATTGTTCTTTGCAAGTTTGCTCAGTTAACCACAAAACAAGCAGGCACAGCAGGCTGCAAATTTGCTTTCAGAAGTGGGGGAACACGAAAAGGAATAAAGACTGCATTTCCCATGAGCACCACCGCCTCATGTTGTAAAGATCTTGGCTAGTGTGTGCATTTGTTTTGGAAGCGAGTGAAATAAAAGAGTTACTTATTTTTAATACTATTTTTCTTTTTTAAAGCTCACAGCTGTTTGCATAGCGATGACGTCATCTATTTATTTGTGACTATGTACGATCAATAATTGTAATATGACAATGGTGAAACAGTAAACTTTACTGTACTATTTTTAGTACCTTTCATACTTAGGTACTAACTTGTAAGGCTGTATTCACACCAAATCCAGCAATGCGGAACCTTCCCGCAGGGTTGTGCGGACGTGTTTATTTGTGCTTTAGAATGTAACTGCTGTGAAACAATCAGAAAATGTTTTATTTATCTGATTCACTCCTTTGTTTCTTGCAACATCGCCACTCACTCTCTTCATTCATTCTCTAGCTTGCTCAACCACTGCTCTTTCTTTCTCTTTCTTTTTTAAAAATGAGTCAGGAGACCGAAAATAGATTTAACTTTACTTTTAACGCTATCAAATGAGGAGAAATGTCCTCCCCTTGTCCTTGTACTCCCTCATGCTACGATGCTACATGTAATGTAAACAAAGGCTCTTCCGCTCTGCGTGTCGTAAATCATTTTGTCTGATTTCGTGGAGAATCCGACCCGGTGGCAGGCATTTGGAATAACTGTACAGAAATAGCCGATCTTCTCGCTGATGGTCTTGTTTGCTTATGTAGGTCATATAGAGGCATCATGAGACTGTTTCAAAACCAGTTGAAAGTTCTTTAAGTTCTTTAACCACAGCTTGTCAGATACTGAATGACCTCGATAGGGACTTTTCACAGAGACATGTTTACATGTCAAAGTAGAAAAAGCAACCCAATCATGTAAAGATATATCAGTGGAACCCCAGAATATAAATATAGACCTGGAAATGAAAATGATACGTCCCCTTTAATGATATTATTAACGCCTTTGCATTTCCTCCTATGACACGTCAAAATGTCTGCTTTCCAACAACAGCAACAGCTCTGCTGCGGTGATGGGGTAAAAAAAGCACATATTTTCCACCCAACCCTCTTATTTTTAAAATTTTCATAACTGTAGTGCCATCACCCAAGTTTTTTTAGCTCAGCGTCTAATGTTAGCAGCACTGTTGCAGACATCTGAGCTGCTACCTCAAGCTACACTCCAATTAAAGGTGTTTGAGTGAGTGTTGGATCAAATAAGTAGCTGCATAATTAGCTCTACTAATGCTACCTTTTTAAAAGGAATATCATTATCCATTTGACTGCTTTCAGTTTCTGTTTTAAGTCAAGTCTAACATCTTCTGAATATACATATCAAACAAGACTCAAATCTGTCCCGTTAATAAGTGTCTAATTGTGGCAACAAATCTGAGGAGTTATCTTTTTTCTGAAGCTCTTTAAAAAGATAAAGACGTCCACCCTGGAAAAAGCCAAAAAGTATATTAACTAAAGCCCAGTGAAAATGTTTGGCTTTTTCAGCTTAAATGCTTACAGGTCTATCTAGGGGCTCTCAAAACTGAAAGAATGGCAGCCCATGAGGAAAAGCAGAAATAAAATATTTGCTTGGTTGGCAGTTTTTTTAAACCATACAGAAAGGAGACAACCGCAGCATTGTGTCTGACTGAGCTCGGCCTCTGTGTTCCAAGCCGAGCCAGCATCGTGCTGTTGCACTTCTGTGGATGATAAGCATTCCCTCCCTCTCACTGAAGATTTTTTTTTTTTTTTTTTTTTTTGTCTTTTTAATCTGATTGAGCCACAATAGTTGTAGGAGTTTCTATTTGAGAGGCTAAGGTCCATGCTGGGGATTATCTCCTCCACAGCTGCCACTGTAGACTCCCTCCTCCTCCCCCTGTCTCCCTCTCTCACACGCACACTAAAACATTACAGCACTTACCAACAAACTCATGTGTCACACTAAACATGGATAGATGTCACTCACACGAGACCTGGGCCCACGACATTAATTCAGTATGTCTCTGTTAAACCATGAAATCATACAATACTTTGTATAATTCCCTCTGATAAACAGGGAAGCTGAGTTTCAGCCTCATTATTAATCTTCCCGGCTATGCGGTCTTTACACTAGAGATTTATTTAGGCAGATGTGGAGAAACTAATGCAATACAATGTGATTCCCTCTCCTTTATTCTGTCATCTCATGAAAAGCCAATGCAGCAACTCACATTCTATAATCATCTTCAAGTATTTTTTTATTATGTAACAGAAATTATAACTGAAAAGGACAGAAGTTGCTGTCACCAACTATTTCTATAATAGTCAGACAGATTTTTGCAGGGTCGTTGCTTTGATGTGGACGAGGTACAAGTGATGACAATAAGAAGATTAGATTAAAACCCTTACTCTCCCTTTCATGACCACCTAGAAACAGAATGTAAGAGCAAATCTTTTATATAACAATAAGTTTCTTGATAAAAGAAATAATCCTTATTGGATGAGGCGTACATAAGACCCACTCACTTAACATTGCCTAACATGAGATGGAAGTAGAGAGTGAGGCACAAGGGCAGACGGACAGTGGGGGCTGAGAAAAAAAAAAAAAAGATGCTAAATAAACCACATGTCTGCACAGTCCACATGGGATTGCAATAAATCAGGAGCAGGGATTACCCTGGAGTGTGAGTTAATCTGAGCGTGAGGCAGGTCAGCCAGAGAGAAAGATAGACAAGCTAAAGCTTCATCAGAACTCAGAGGCCAAAAGCCTGTTGGGTCTGCCACCAATTTTAATGGACCTCATATAGAGCCCCTTCTGCTGTCTCTCCTCTGCTGTCTCAAACCAGACAGCAACCATGACGACATCAAACACTGATAATCTAATCAGACCACAGAAAATGATCAGTTATAACAGTACTTAGTGACATGCAAAGTGAAACTCAGCGTCTGGTAAGAAGAGCCAGTGGACTAAAGCGGAGAGGAAATATACATTTTAAGGAACCAGAACAGCACACTGCAGATCACGAGAAAAGAAGAAGCCTTTTTTTTTTGCATTCAACCTTCATCTTTAACCAACAAATTTGGTTTACAAATTTAATTCAAATTTATTAAAATATCTAACATAATGCCACAGAATCAGATAAAGAAGTGGTTTTTCATGTGGTTTCTCAATAGACTAAATGTGCCCTCGGTTCATGTGCGGACACTGACTGAGTGAAGATGAGAAACTATATAGATCACCTGAAATGGTACAAATCTAGTAATTCAATGATGATACTGCACCTATTTCTGGCCAAGAATGAAGATGTTCAAAGACTTTGAATTTGTAAATGATAGGATTTTAATGTGTCTGTGGAGGCATTAGCTTGGTTAGTCCTTAACAGAAATTGCAGCAGATATTATTAAGTCATCAGCTGGGCCTGGCTCACACCCCAAAAAGAAAAAAAATGAAAGTTGAAGTTGTAGTAACAGTTGCCTAGGCACATCTATGTGTCTGTGTGCGTACGTGTGTGTGTGTTTGTCCGTGCCAATTGTGTGGTTGTCCTGCAGGAATGGAATTTGAGGCCTGGTATTTTGACATACTGGCGACAGCGGTGACCCCTGTTGTGGCACCAGATTTTACACAGGGGATAAACGGCCTGAACAGCACAGCGCAGTATCTAGATAGTACGCAAGGGTTGTGGAATCTAAGAAAGAGCGAAGTACTGATGTAATGATTTTAAATACCCTCATAAAAATGAATAAATGTGCTGCCTTTAACTGATGATATGGAGAGAGATTTTAAATCACAGCGGTCTGGGGGTATGATGGGAGTGGGGGCGCTTGGCGTGAAGACCCAGACAAGTAAGCTTTTAGCAAAACAGCGTTAGAAACACAAACAAAAAAAAGCCATCAGAATGACTGTGACCTCCTTTGCTCCCAGCAGGAAAGCAGCAGACATGATTCAGGACAGCTCCGAGTCAGGGAGGCAGTGAGTGCCACCCTGATTCAGAAAGACAAGAGGTAGGGATTACACTGGATTCCAGTAAATGAAGGCTTGTAACACTCTTGTAATTAAAATAATGCTTGAGGCCATGACCACATGGGGAGCCTCCCTTGTAGAGCAGAGACTGCTGCTTCAAAACACGCAGTGCACCTCCGACCTGGGAGACCCTGCAGAAGAGGCTGACCGTGGTTTCACATGGTGATCCAGCCCACCGAAACGTGAGGTAATAAAGCAGCGACACCGCCACTACTAGAGGCGTAAACATGCTGAGCTGTTTTCTTGATTTTTCTTGAACCATTCTGTATAATAACATGTTTTTGAGAGCCACGAGTGGTCCAGACTGGTTGAGCATCAGTGGTATGTATACTCTTACAGAAGAAGAAAGCTGAGTAGCAAGTTTACATGAACTGAAAATATCATTTCAGTCTCTTTATAATGTAATTTAATATATTGAGCCGCTGCAAAGGGTTCAAATTGTACATGCCGTGATTAAAATAGCTACAGTACACAAACCGAGTAAGACTGCGTGAGTGTTTAAAGTTACACAATCAGGGAAATTTGAAAGGATGCAAGTAGTTTCATATGTAATGAATGAATACAATAGCATTGTATGACGTCTTAACCAGCCTTGAATCAAAGCTAGTGGAAAGTTACTGACGGGACACATGGTGGACAAGGTTATACAAATTCTACATTTCATGCTACGAAAAAAAAGATAATTCCTTTTGTCATAATGCCTGAAAAAATAATGGACTCGCCAGCCAAAACAGACGAGTGGTAAACTAAAATTAAAACTTAGTGTGATCACTGATATGGAGGATAATTCTGGCACTCCTTTCTTCCTCCAACAATAATTTGACTACAGCAGCTAGGGGGAGGATCCTGACTTACATCATGTTGTTGTTTATCACAGCTTGACTTCTCGGCACAGTTTATTTTGGCAATACCCTCTAATGACTCCGGCTTTTTAAAATAAAAAAAAAATAAAAAAAAAAAAAAGCGACAAAATCTGTTGTGCAGTAAACAGATGTGGAACAACTGTTGCAGTTGTACAGCATTAAGAGCAGGCTTGTTGCTGTCTGATGCTAGTGTGAGCTTTAACAGCTGTTACTGAAGAAATTAACCAAACAATGTGTTCTTGCTTAGAGTAGCACTGAATCTGAAGTCTTTATATGATCGAGATCTATCACCTTCTCAGTTATGTCAAGGGATATAGGTCACTACGCCCATATCGGTTATGCATTTATGATGCACTAAACATCATGTCAACCCATTTTTTTGGACTATTTTTCACTCATACGCTGTGTAGAGAGATAACTGCAGTTGAGTAGAGAGAATGATAACGTTTGGTTTAAATACAGCTGTCAGTGTCTTTATGGCACATCAGGAGGGAGTGATGTGGAGAAGAGAAGCAGTGAGACCTAATTACAGCTCTCTGACTCAACACTCGGCGAAGAGCAATGAGAAGAAGAGGCAGAGGGAGCCACAGAAGACAGAAGACCAAAAAACAAGCTACAAACAGTGACAGAAGACAGATCAAGAGAGATAAATAGCAAAAGCAAAAGAAAGCGACAGAAGCTGTGAGAGAAAGAAAGAGGGAGCGAGCAAGAGAAGAAGACAGAGGAGCACTTAGAAGAATCACACTCTTTGTGATCAGCTTAGGAAAACTCCTCAAGGGCAAATAACATAAAATGAGGGCATCTCTTTTTCAGAGCAGCCAAACTAGCTATGTTTTATTCTGCGGGGTGCACTGTCCTCCATTTGCGGTAGCTGGCTAGCTAAATGCCTTTTTGTGATACTCCATCAATCCTCTGAGAGGGAAAGTTGTCTTTTCATTCCCACGCTGCACAGCTTTTTTTTTTTTTTTTTTTTTTTTAAATGTTCCCATTAGAAGCAACATCTAACCTGCATTTACAGTGTCGCTGAAATATTCTTCCTAACTCCCCCTTTTACTGTTCTTAAGATCTGCAACAACTTGCATTAAGAATAAACAAAGTTTGGTGCATCCAGAACAATCAGAAAGTTTGATCCTTGTCTTGGTGGTGGTTACTGACAATGAGTGAGTCTGTCTGAGTGACATCTATTGGGATGTTTATGTCCTGGGGTGCTGATCTAAGAGGCTAAACAGGACACACAGAGATTACCAATCCTAATTCCTGCTTTAGATGGCTGATTTAATGAGCCTCATTCTGCCTGTTCTGGATACACGTGTACACTCGTCATCTTTTAATGATTAGAGAAGTGTTATAAGGAAGCTAAATAAAACACTCAGGCGCTCTGTCAAAACATCACTATACACAGTAATCTGTATCTAGGGCAACTACATGCCAGTTGACAGGTGTGAAAGTTAAAAGGAGAAAGTTAAAAAATGAAACAACTAAAAAAAACCACACTATTTTACACCATCAACTACCAGTTTACAAACTGCAAGCATCACCTGTATGGGCAAATAGTCACCAGGAAACATCTGACTTTCAACAAGGTTAACCAAAACGCCATGCTTCAGCCACACCTGCCGACTACATACTCGCCTTAAGGCTAAACGACCACCTGTACTGCTGCTACTCTTTGCATAAGAGTCTACAGGCTGACCCTGAACACAGCCTACTTTCTGCTCTAACAAGCTGTTAGCAAGCAAGGCCACGGGGGCAGAGGGAGAGAGTGTGTCAATTTAAGAGGGCATGTTTCAACCTTCCGCGTCCACAGCAGGTACCAGTGCTGACATATTAAACCTTGCCCCGGTTGGGCAGATATTAGGTGGGTAGTTGCTGGGAAAGATAAGTGTCTGCCTGCTTGACCTGCCGCCGTTTGTTGACCTGAAGCTGATGCCTCAAATGCACAGACGCAGGAAATAGGACAAAAAAACGAAGAAGAGAAGGTTCGTGCAAACACACTTTCCTCCATTACTAAGCTAAGGCAATATTTGCAGTTTCCACATCCCCTGCCATTGGCGCCGTGAGCTGAAGCATGCTGGTAGTGGCGTCACCGGCTGATAAAAAGGTTGCTATTCCTGCTATTTGAAAGTAGTGGCTACTACTGTTTTACTAATGGAAATCCATTTACAAATACAGGTTGTGTAAACAACAAAAGCAACACCTGTACTAGTGTATTGCATTGGATGACTAAAATACTGTGCTACACTTTATTCTATACTGTCTGGTTTCTTTGTGTTTTTAAAGCTGTGTGTAGTTCAGCATAGCTTTCTGGTTCCTGCTGTGTTAAGATTACATTCTGTAACTTGAAAGCCTATGTTTTACCTAAAAACTACCTGCCTTTAGGAGGTTTGCACTATTCATAGTCTTCTTTAGTCATAACAGAATCATCCCTAGCATCCTCTCGTCTGATTTTGTAGGAGAAAAGCCAGCATGACCTGTTTGGTGTATGTTTAGATGCTTTGCACAGCATATATGTATTTCTTTCTTGTATTAACAAGACTACACTGTTTGAATAAGACAAAAGAAAGAAGATGGGAAAACTGAGTCAGAGAAATGTACTTATCTACGCTTTCTCTCCAGAGATTCAGCACTTAATTAGAAAATTAGTTTGCCAATCAGCTCTTACGCAAATGTGACTGGGACACACACACACACACACACACACACACACACACACACACACACACACACAGTCTGACTGCAGTGATCCTTTAAGCCTCTGGCAGTGTAACTACGGTGAGTCTCAGATGTACTGAACAATGAGCAACATAGCAGGGATTTATTGACCCTTCGGCTCCACGTAGTAAACTACAGTGCCGCTTTACACATGGCCAAGAAATCCACAGAAAACCGCTGCCGACTTGAACTCAAAATGTTTGGAACTTAAGAAAAGGAAAAGAAAAAATCAATTTGGGATTTGGATCTGGGTTTGGAGCTCAGAGAGAAGTCCTCAGCAGCTCTTATGATGGCTTAAAAGTCTTTCAAGTAAAGTTTGTATTTTCAAGACATTCAGGCGTCACAAGGCAGCACTGATAAAACTCTTCCTCCTCATGGTGGGCAAGTGGATGGAGAGAGGAAATCAATACCCTCTAAGCAATAATAGGCGATGAGGGAGCAATTAATCGGGGGAGGGGCAGGGGTGGCTAAAAGCTCCATCCTTCTCTTGGAATAAAAAACAAAAAAAAGAGATCAGGTTATACACAATACATATAGTTGATAAGATTATAACACTACCACTGAAGTGAGAAAACAAAGGTAAAAGGAGATATGGACTGTCACATTGTGTCTTTAAAAGTGTTGAGTTCTTGCTGAAACATATGATTTTACTGCAATCATATTCCAACTGTCTAAAAGGATGAGGCTCAGCAACTCTTGTGCTTCTGTGTGAATTCAGTACTATCGTTTGGTAGGTGCACACTACAGTTGCTGGAGTTTGCTGTGGAGACACAGGAAGTTACTGGGGGGTTGGAAGACATCAAACAGGATGTGAAAACAGCTAAGCTGTGGCATTAACTTAAACGCACACAGATACAAGGACACACTAATGTTGAGACAGACTAGACAACTTTACCGCAGATTCTGAGCCTGATTTGATTATAGGCACTAAAAGGTTTGGGGCAGAAAGATCAGTGGGTGGTGGTGGTGGTTACACTTCTGTCTTTCTCAAGGAAAAGGTTTGTCTAGTCTTTTTGCAATTCTCAGAGTTTCTTATGTTGACATTTAGCTCCAGCAAGAGTTATCTCAATAGACCTTTTTTCCATGGAAGACATGTCATGTCACAGTAGGAACAAGTATAAATAATAAAATTAATGAATTCCATTTAGCTGCTTCGGTCTCAGGGTCCTGGTATTGTGCAAGTACTGTCATGACTTACTGAGACACTTGAATGTAAAAAAGATTTGTTCATGTGATTAGTAACACCTAAGTTATTTTCATTTTGAGGTATTTTTGTATAATTAAGGAAATTCAATTAAGAGACCTTTACCTCGCTAACTGAATTTGAGATGAAGATCTCAAAATTTGGTTTTGTCAGTTCAACATACTTTTACCATTCTTCAGCACTCAAGTTCTAACATTTCCCAACCCTCGCAGGCCTTCAAAAAGTTTTAATGTTTAATAAAGGTTTTCAAGCTGCTACATGAACCATCAGGCCTGCATTTCATTTAACTGTACCAAAACTGCTTCGTTTTTTTTAGCCATTTCTCTATGAGACAGTATTTCATTTCCTAGTGTGGCTATAGTTAACACTCACTTTTATGAGCTGACATTTACCTCCCATAATGTCGACTGAGTGTCTTAATGTTCCACAAAGGCCAAGGTTCTATTGGCGATCTACTGGCAAGCTCTTATTCGATTCCTGAGGTGACTCTAAATTAATGTTTTATGGCATGCTATTTCATTGATGGCTGCAATATAATATTGACAGAGTCGGTGTGGCTTGAACAGAGTTGGTACAACAAATGCTTTGAATCTACAGGCAGCAATTTGAAGAGTGAGGTGGAAAGGCGGATCTCAGATCATGCTACGCAGGCAGAGTTCAAAGATCTGTTGATGGGAGCTAATTCTGCCAGCTAGCAGGGCTGTTAATCTTTATTTATTTAAGGAGGAAATGAGAACAAGTGCACAGTGCTCTGGGCAATGGCCAGACTCTAGTGTGGCCTCCACACGCCTGTCGCTTTGCCTCTAGATCTGCTTTCTGACACAGAAAATGTGCAAAATAAGACTAGATTATGTTACTGTAGCATTCTTTGGCCATCACAATTATTTGGGTTGACGGGCCGAATGGCATTTTGCAGCTTGGATTACAAAACTGGTCAAACAACAATGTGGTCCATAATAGGAGCAGCTATCACTTACTGTAGATATGACTGGTTTGGGTTCAATTTAAGACCTGATATTGAATCATTTGACCTGTCAATCTATGTAATTGAGCTGAGAGACAGCTGTGAATGTGATGAATTATTACCTCTTATTGATTCTTACAGTGTCATACTGTTCTGTCTCAAATGCAACAACAACAAGACTCTCATACATCTGAAACTCATTTTAACAATGGATTTTTCACAACTTTTTGATCATCTTAAACATGAAAATACATTGTAACCATGATCAAGTAAACAAATATTACTTAACATGCTAATGTAAGTGTGTTGTAATGTTAAAAAGCCTATATGTGTCTGGACGTCACTGTTCAGTGTCAACCCAGAAGTTTAACGAAATAGTTGTGACTAAGCTCAGGATTTAAAGAAGAGGAATTTTACTGTGTAAGTTGACTTTTTGTTTCAAAAAATCCAAACATCTAACCACCAGTGGCACCTTCCCCTTTTTGTCTATACTGATGGGAAACCACTTTGTGAAACTGAAGTAGTCTGCACTATGCAAATTTGTCATGGAGACACACTCCACACTTTCCCAGTAAGACATTTACATGTAAGCTGTCAAAGGTTTTTATTTTTGCATCTAACAAATCTGGCTTTATGTAAAGATTGAGCGAGAACAGTTAAACAACTTGAAACCGTCTGTAAAGATAAAACAGGAAGGTAGTTGCAACAGCTCTGTGTGCCATTTACTGATAAGGAGCAAAGGCAATATGTAGAGTAAAAGTACACACCTAATCAAAACAGTAGATATCATTATATTGTACTGCATGTGTGACACATTTAATGCCTCTGACGTTAAAAGAACACTGCGAAGTGCTGCTTAACAGCTGTCTTTCTTACGTAGGAGGACAGTGTGAAGATCCTCTATTACAATGTGACAGTTTACTTCACTTCTCATGAACTGGCAAACGAGAGTACTAAATGTTGGTGTATGACTCAAAGCTGCAAATTAGAGGGGAGCCTGGTCTGGTCAACCAGCTGTGTGAGTCACAGCAACACAGCCGGCTGACAGTTGTGGGACCTGATTACGAAGTGTCTTGGTGGCATTGGAGAATATGGGCTTCCTTTTCATCTGATAAATGTTCATAACTGTGTTGTAATATCATGAATGAAAGCAGGAGCAGCTGAACAAACAGAGCTAACACATGTGTAGTGAAAAAAAAAAAAAAAAAGAGTCACGATTGCTCAGAGTCAACCGAAAATAAAACCACTCACAATAGTCAGTAATCGCTTCTCAGATGGATTATACATTTCCCCTGAAAGATTGAGCATTGTTACACAGAACTTCTTAACAGGAATTCTGGCTTTCAGGGCAATTCTTATTTGACATTTAATACCTTTATCTAGTGCTACTAATTTGCGGACAAACTGAAACCACCTATTTGTAATCACACACCTTTGTGGGGATTATGACACGTGAGTCAATTCAGAATATACAAATATCACAATGATTGGATGGGTGAATACAACAGAGTTTCATGTCCCCATAACCTTTTCATCCCCTCAGTGGCAGACCATTAAATAGATGCTTACATAAAAAGGCCTTTTCTAAAAGCAATTGGAACGAGGAGGAAAACTGCTGTGTGGCTTTGTGGCGCTTAGCCAAAGCTGCCTAATATTTGGGTTTCAACATAGTGAGTTTATGGAGTCACTGACACTGTAACTAGCTGTGCTGCTGGTGCTGGTCATACTCACTACAGAGGATTCTGTGTATACTACATGCAGATTTGAAAAAGGCATTAAAATTGCTGCAATGTCGACAACAATGCCTTACTGCCTTTTAATGTATCTACAACAATTATCATTAATGTATTGTAAACATTCACAAAATCATCCAGACCTTGTGTGGTATCATAGTTATATTGGGAATGAAAGCAGGAGTAGCTGAACAAAGTGGAAAAACTGAAAACCTCAATAAAACCTTCTTGAATGCCAGCAGGAGGGCTGGAGAAAGCAACACAGCCCCCTGTCTCCCAGTGGTAGTGAAAATGGTGAAAGTAAAGGATGCTCAAATAAGCAAAGCCTGAACACGGGCCTGCTCTCTCATGAGAGGGACCCTTTGTCCTGAGAGCAGAGCTGTTTAGTATTAGTATCAGCAGACAAGATAGCACTGGTGATGGAGGAAAAGGAACCACGATGAACACACACTACCTCAGAGAAGGTTGTTTTTGGGGTTTTTTTTTTAGATGTACTTCTTCAAATGGTAATTTTGTCTATAGTAACGGGATCTTAGTTTAGTATTACTGATGTTAAAACCATTACGTAACCAAAGATATGACTGGTCTAAAAAGCAGAGAGCAAAGAGCAAAGTGAGAGAGTGAGAGAGAGAGAGAGAGGCACTAAATTGATGTAGCTTCATATAGTGCTTCGTTCTTTGAAGTTACTAATGCAGAAAAATTACCAGAAAGAAATGTTTGGCAGCCACAGAGGTAGCGGGGCACATACAGCTAATACCAGGCTAACCGCTGGCATACTTTGAGGTATTGGTAAGCTCTCTCACCAAGCTAACTGCTGGCAAAATTACTGCTGACGAATTTCCAAAATGGCTTTCAACTGCAGCCTTATAGTTACATGTTACACAAACGGTTACTAGCATGGGTCCACCTGTATGCTAGTATGTATCAGTGGATGACAGGAGCTTGTTCTATCCTGTTTCTCATATGTTACCTGGGGGGAAACATTCAGACATGAGACTAATGTACGAGTACTGTGAGGAGGAACAAAAGAGGAATACAGTATAAAGAAGATGAAAGAAATCGAGGGGGGGGGGGGGGGAATGGTATCTGACATAGGGACAAACACCATGCGAATTCATTCTGTCTGAAAAAGTGAACTAGTCCTATGGGCAAAGCAGCCAACACAAATGATTCAGATGAAATGTGGACGGTGCTAGAGGCAATGTTCATGCAGGCTTTCCTTCCCCATTTCAGACTTGTTCTCTGTCCAAAAATAAACTGGAAAGCATTTTTTTTTTTGGTAGCTCTTAAGATTGTGCACTTACAGTATGTTACCCACTAGCCAGGTCAAATATGTAGAAACAGGATAGATATATATAGAGAGAGAGTCAGATGATGTTAGGCTATGTGATATATACTGTGAAAGCATAAAGATTATAGACATCAATTACTGATATCACATCTATAAGTTTAGTTTTTGTTGAACCTCAATGCCAAACTAGATCTTCACATATGGGATAAAACTGATCCCGAAGCATGTAAAATGACCATATTTACATCTGCCTCATACTTTCCATGAAGCCACATAGCTCTGGTGGACGGAGCTTCTGTAAAAGAGAGTGTAAAAATGTCTGAAGAGCACTTTTCAAGGAAGGAAACAAAAGAAATGACAGGATAGACATATGGGGAACTGAGAAGTACAATTTTGGATTTTAGAACTTAGTAAAAGAAAATAAGCATGACCTAATATAACCACATAATTAAAAGAAAAATCCTCTGTTTGTTCTAAATGATCCAGGACCAATAGGCACATCTCCTTTAAAGATGTCAATTAAAAAGGAAGGGGAACAAAAATCTATGGTATTTCCCATCAACATGTTGCCTGAAACTCTGCCATCTAGAATAAGGCTTGAAATTTTCCATCAAGACAGCCGGCTGTTAAAATTAGAGGAAACGTACATCACTTTCTCCTCTGATATGCAAATTTAATATGAGCTCATATTTAGCTCAGTGTTTCCTGAGCAGACTCTCTCTCTCTCTCCCTCCCTCCCTCAAGGGCCCCCTGGTGAGATAAGTCTCTTCAAAACTCCCTACTCAAATAATTTATTCAGGGAAAAAAAAACAGCACTCATCCTCTGATAGCACAAGCAAGTTATCGACAACAGATGACCTTTATATTATACATACACGGTATATTATAAGTTAATAAATCAAGGCGCGTGCATGTTATGAATTAGTAGCACAGGGTCAGTCTCATCTCACATGGACTGAAAAGCACAAGGCCCTTCAGAGTTAATATCTAAATTCTGTGGGAGGAATGACAGTAAAACTATGTGGAGTATGTATTTACTAGTCCCAATTGATCCCTTATTATTAACTGCAGTTGTGCTGTGGAGTCCTCTTATTATTCCTTTCAAAATTCTGCAAATTCCTTATAAGCATAGCAGTAATGGTGACAAAATTCATAGTTTAGAAAATTCATTTTCTAAACTGGATAATTGACTTTGCTGTAATTATATTTTTATATTATTGACACACAAATGTATGTTATGTTGCATCACAACAGTTTTCCGTCTACCTGCATGTCAAAACAAAGCTGGTGTTGCCCATAAAAACAATTTATTATTATGATCAAAACAGAATGACAGGTAACACTGAAAATACACAAAGTTGTGTGGTCCTTTAGAAATATATCATTCACAAAAGGGGCTATTCACTCTGTAATCAGCCAGTGGCTAAAGAGCAGTCTTTCCTAGAACCATCTTTTCGTAAAATAAGGACTGACCTTAAAGCTGAGTGGGGAGAGAAAAATGAATCCTTAAAGTCATGCATTATCAAAAGGATGTTTTACACATAATACTCTGCTACAAACATTTTCCTAGAATATGGAAAGAAAATATGAAGGTTTATCTTGTTTTACTGCACAGTCGCCTGGGGCTGGGCGATAAAATGATCTTGATAATTTTCATGATAAGATTCCATGATAACAATGATAAATTTATGAGATTTATTTATGATAGTTACTTTTGAGTCCGTTTCCTTCTACCTACAAAAACACTACACGAACAGCCAATCGTACAGCAGAGAAACAAACACATGTGGTTTACGCATGTTTCGGGTCCCTCCCACTCACAACAACTCAGAATGACCACCTGTGTGGAGTAGCCGACTCAGATGAAAATGTGTGGCTGATGGAACGAAACTGAATGCGGGGAAACTGTCACCAAAGAAGAAGAAATTGTACTGAAGAGGTGATGAGGGACCTCTACAACCTTGGCTTAAAACGCGCTCTGCACTACCCAGACAGACTGCTCATCACGACCAAAGATGGTGGTAGGAGGCGGCTATCGTCTGTTCGGGACGCCGGCGAGTTCCTGACCAAACACTGGCGTCGCATGGCTGAGCATGCGGGGGAGGGTGAGTAATAATGCCGGGCCAACTAGCATGCTAATCTGCTAGCTACCCTGACAACGGACGTCCTATGCAAAATTTACCTCAACAAACTTTTCTGAGGTCAGGACTACACCCTGGTTTACCTAATGAGGTTAGCTACTTTGTGTTTTTTAAAATTTATTATGGAGAAAAAAACAAAACAAAACAAGCCTGAGACAGTTGACAGATTAGTCTTTCTTGCAAGAAATTTGTAGTGAAGTTGCCAAAAATGTGCAATATTCAAAGAATGTACAGTTGCACAATCATCCTCAACATTTAAGTTTTTATTTTATTTTATTTAATCAATGTTCAGTATACTATCTCTAAAATGTTAGACATTTGAAACAAGGCATTTGATACGAGGGGAATCACAGCAGTTGTTTACATATTTATTTTATTTATTCAGTGTTTAACCTAAAGGCATGTTGGTTCTGTTGAATGTTTGTCTATTCGTTCTTATAATAAAGAATTGTATATTATAAATCATAATTAACCCTCAGGTTTCTTTAGGGGTTCTGTCCTAAGGAGAATACTCTTAAAACTGTAAATTGGGATTATTCTGACTGCATTTAAATCAAAAGAGGACCACGGTGTAGGAAAATTGCCGTATGTACTTTCTAATATCCTGGCTATCTCATCAAGATTAAAGTGTGACAGGAAGGGTTTTCAGGTAACAAGAAAGCATCTTGTGCCTGAGGGTCTGGACAAGCTTGAGGTTTCACAAAGAGCACTTGAAACAGTTCATAATAGAGCAAAAACCTTTTGCCTTTTTAAATCATTGTTCTTTCTGTACTGTAACATAAGCATTGCTTCTTTAGAACACTATATTATCATACGATAAGCCACAGCATATAGGCCTAAAATAAGATTGTTCCGTTGCAATACGTAATTAGCATGTATACCATCATATGACACAGCAGTGTGTTTTGGCTTTTAGGCTATAACCCAAACTTACTGATACTTTACCTTTTTAAATGTGGGTGTGAGTTTGACTGATAAATCTAGCAAATGCATTAACTATGTAAAATATGAATGAAAAAGAACTTATTGTTCTTAATGTAAGATACAGATTTAATTTGGGTGGTGAATTTTAACAAAAAATAATGTTTGTGCCTGGAAACCATTACCTTACGTTGACAACACTTTCTTTTAAGACAGGATGCTTAATTTCCCAGGAAATGAACTTACAACAAGAAAGGACTTTCAGGCATTTCATAATTATGAGTAATGCAGACAAGCCTTGACATCAAATAATTAAATGACTGTAACTTACCTTGAGGACTTCTCCACGCTTGAAACTAAGCTCATCATCAGCAGTGGCTTTGAAATCGTATTTGGCAATGGCCTCCATGGTCCTTGTTGGGTGCTGGAAAACTGCTTAGCTGTAGTTGTGTTTCGGGGACTGAATAAAAAATAAAAACACTTATCCAGGCTTCTGTGGCCAGATGCTTTTCTCCGAGTCTCTCCTCCCGTCTATGACCCGTTTCTTTAGGGCTTTGACCTCACATAAAGGTCACAGTAGGGTACCTGCAGATAAGAAAGAACGGGAAAAGTAGAGTACAGCAATTGCACAGGGGAGGATGGTGTGTAAGAAAAGAAATGCTGATAGTTTACCCTGAGACATGAAAATCCTCATATAAGCATAAAATTTGATTACGATGGCCCAACAAAAACCACTTTTAATCTGATCCTTTTTCTGTGATGGTTTTCCTGTAATCACGAGAAAGTTATTTAGTGATCTAGGCATCACAGTCTTGTTGTCTTTAGATCTAACAATATCCAAAAAAAAAAAGAAAAGAAAAAGAAAAAAAGCACACAAGTACTGATGGTCATTTCCAATGTCAAACCTGTGTAAAAAGGGCTTATAGCCTGCATGTTCTTGCTGCTCCTTCTCCCAACAACAGAGAACAACAGGACATTGGTGTAATTTTTAACTTAAGTTTAATACAATTCATGACAATTCCTACAGACTCTCCTAACAGCTAACCACTTGGCCAGACCAGAGATAAGTCCACTTAGGCAGAGCTGACAGTGATACATTGGCTAAACCTACAGCTGCTGAGTTAAATGGATAAAGCTACGTTATCTCATTATGTTGTTTGCTAATATACTACCATACAGCTCTGAGAGGTTCACGCTAATACAACCCTGGTCTAACAAAGCCATTAAACGTGACGGCCAGCCAGATGACAGATACCAGAAGAGTAACAAAATTATCTGCCAATGCAAACTTTAGGGTTTCATTGCTTTATTAAACAACAATGAGTCCTCTCGTCACGGATAGCCCGTTCATGTCAGCCAGAACCGATGATGAGGATACTTTTCCAGAAAAGTCTGTTTGACGGTAGCGATACAACAAGTCCTAAAATGTGACTGAAGTCATTGTTTACAGTGATACAACTGACAACTCAACCCATGACCACTATACTCAAGACAGACAAACTATAACGCACATCTCTGACAGAAGTAGTAAAACAAAGTAATGAAAAGGTGGGAGCTGACTGCAATTATCCTCTAGAAGCTAACTATAACCGTCTCCTGATCAGATTTATGTCTGCTTACAACAACAACTAAAATGCCATTTTGAGCATCAAAACGCGTTTTAACCGTTTTCACGCCAGGATCGATTCCGTTCCAGCAAACAGACTGCGCCCAGTGTTGACCGCTCGAGCTAGCATGCCGGCTAACGGTCGGGTAACAATAACTGCGATGCCGAGTGAATATCAAACTTAACCCGGTTAATATGACACCACTGGTAGAGTGACGATGACATTTCTCAACACAAGAGCCCACTTCCAAATGAACATGAGATGTTTATTTAACGCTCGAGGCCTACTAGCAAGCTTCACGTTGGCAAATGTGAAAAGGAAGAAAACACCTTTTTTTTCATAGCGCAAGCTGTTGTTGCTGCTAGCACAGTTAGCCCAGCTAGCGTTACTGAACTTGACTAGCCTGCGTCGCGAAAGGAAACAGTACACAACTTTTATGTCAAGAGAAAGCGTCAGGAAAACTCACCACTCGAGATATTCCGTTTTAGATGTTGCCACCGTCACAAACAAACCCCTCTCGTATAATTATCCACTCCGTGTTTCCTCTTGAGAGGCAACAAACGATGTATGTCTTGTGTCGCTTACACCCCGTCCTACGAGCTGAAATCTAGCTACTAGCAGAAGGTTTGCGACGTTTATTTCCGCTTCCTTCCACAGAGCTGGGAGGGACGCCTTATTTTTTCCCCCCTCACCCGCATTCCGCAAAGACCCGCCCTTCTCTGCCTCTGATTGGCTGTTTGTATTTCCCTTCGTTGGTAAGATTGGTTAGAGTCAGAGCCAATCAGAGGAAGACTAGGGCGGATCTTCGCAGAATGCGGGTGGGAATAAAAACATAACGCGGGAGGAACCTGCTGCTGTTGTGACTGGAGCTCCTCCCTGTCAGTCTGTTCCGCTTATCTGCCAAACCCACCATATAACTGTCACCCACAACTGGCTTTAATTATCCATGTTTACCTACGATTTAACAGCAGCAGCAGCAGCAACAACAACAACAACAACAACAACAACAACAACAACAACAACAACAACAACAACAACACATTAATAATATCTATCTATCTATCTATCTATCTATCTATCTATCTATCTATCTATCTATCTATCTATCTATCCATCTATCTATCTATCTATCTATCTATCTATCTATCTATCTATCTATCTATCTATCTATCTAAGGTAAGTTAAGCTCAAATAAGGTGAAATGGGACATCAGGTAAAGTCCTCCTAATAAGGCAGACCATAATGCTTTAAGATTTATTATGGATGTAAAACAATCTCAAACTGTTGCCACAACAATGTTTGGCATATACAACTGACTTTATTGGTCAGGTGATAAATAATAGACAGGGCAATGTCTTACAGTGATCCAGGTGAAGCAAGCTGCCTGATGAACATCATAACAACGCGATAAGGTTTACGTGTCTTCTTATCAGAAAATGAGCTCGACAAATACTAGATAAAGAGGCTTTCTGCATTTCAGCAGAGACTGCTGGTTCTTCTCATTAAAAAAAAATCACATATTACTGACGAGTCAAGATTTATGCCTGGATATCTCATATGCAAAGCAGCCATAAACACACACACACACACACACACACACACACACACACACACACACACACACACACACACACACACACACACACACACTAAAAAAGTAGTCTAAATGACTTTTCTTCACCTTTACTCCACTACAGAGCCCATTACTTGGCACTTGGCCAATGTGTAGGATATTTGGTCTTTCTTTGTTATAATTTTTTGAACATCTGCTTTTACTGTGACGTTGCCCTGCACGTATGTGACAACAGAGACAAATACCTTGACAATGCTGACACCTAGTGGACAGGTTTAACCTTGTGAAAACAGCGTTAAAAATGCTTTATAGAAAGGATAAACTTGCTCTAATGTTCAAGCAAAGCTACAAATTATGGCAAAGGTTCCGATTAAA
Source organism: Thunnus albacares (assembly GCF_914725855.1). Classification (NCBI taxonomy): domain Eukaryota; kingdom Metazoa; phylum Chordata; class Actinopteri; order Scombriformes; family Scombridae; genus Thunnus; species Thunnus albacares. Next base: position 7,326,285 of record NC_058122.1, on the reverse strand, counting down.
TATCAATGAATATACAGGCTAACGGAATGTCTTAAGAGCAGTGTTAAGATGAGATATCTATAGGTATGTCTTTAAAAATATGCAGATAGCAGTGTCACTGAAAGTATACTGAAGCAGAAGCAGAAGAAAAAAAGCAAGTGGGTGTTAAATTGTATTATATAACAGAAACAGAAAGTATTAATTAGGTCTATATTTGAGTTAGAGAAAGTCTGCGTCTGAGCAAAAGTGAAAAAAACATGGGAAACAAAGAGAGAAAACTTGATCACATCTCCCTCCATCTCTCAGTCCGCGACGCTTCACCACCTGCCACACTTACCGACAACATACAGTTTTACCTTTGTCCTCTGGACATGAAAACTATCACACGACAAAATATCGGTGCGTGTTGGAGTTAGAATACATACCATACGTGGCCAATTTTCGGACTGATACTGAATGACGAGTCTGTTATGAGGGCTCAGTGCTTTTCTATTTAAGGTGCGTTTAATTGTCAATTGTTAAATGAAGTCATTTGGATAATCTAAAGAAGCGCGCGGCGTTATCGAACTGAAGTTTTATCACTTTATGCTGCTTTTCTTATGGCACCCTTTGTTTAATTACACTTTATTTTGCTTGTTATATAAATTATATTATCATAAACTGATTGTTTTAGAGGAACACTGTCAAAAGCTAATTGGTATGGACTTGTCTTATACTTCAAATTCATCTTTTTCATCCGTCATCCGTCCCGAGAATCTAGAAGAAGGTAAGTTGTTTCCTCTTCTGTTTTTTATAAAATGAGTGTTAGACGAGGATACTTGAATTTCACTGAGCAAAGCTGTGAAATTACTGTTAAAAATAATTCAGACACATGAGGCATGTTGTGAACTTTTTTATTCATTCATATTTGATATCAGTTTACAGCCCTTAGAGGCACATTCAGAACTGATCAGTAGTCATTATGACCACTGATCAGTTCCCCAATATCCAGTGGCTTAAACATAAATTGAAAGAAAATATATTTATGGAAGATAATCACAGGCAGTAGGACATCTACGTTATATCTGACAAATAACATTCTGTTTGTATCCTTTTCTGCCAGATCACGAGCAGTACAACAACGTGCTCATGCCCAGCATCTTTGGTGTCATCTGTTTCTTTGGGATCTTTGGAAACTGCATTGTTATCTACACCATTGTGAAGAAGACCAAGTTCTGCTCCCAGCAAACAGTACCAGACATATTTATCTTCAGTTTGTCCATCGCAGACCTCCTCTTTCTCCTTGGCATGCCTTTCCTCATTCACCAGCTTGTGGGCAATGGCTCCTGGTGCTTTGGTGCCACCATGTGCACTGTCCTTACAGCACTTGACTCCAACAGCCAGACTGTCAGTACATACATCCTGACCGTGATGACTCTGGATCGCTACCTGGCCACTGTCCACCCCATCCGCTTCAAACATGTTCGGACCCCCTTCATGGCAGGGGCAGCAGTAGCGCTGGTGTGGGTGTTCTCTCTGGTCTCCATCACTCCTGTCTGGATGTACGCAGGACTCATGCATCTCAAGGATGGCTCAGTTGGCTGTGCCCTCCTGCTGCCTAACCCAGCCACAGATACATACTGGTTCACCCTCTACCAGTTCTTCTTGGCCTTTGCTCTGCCTTTGGTGGTCATCTGCGGGGTCTTTTTCAAGATTCTTCAAAACATGTCAGCTACAGTTGCTCCGCTGCCCCAGCGCAGCCTGAGGGTGCGCACACGCAAGGTGACCCGCATGGCAGTGGCCATATGCCTGGCATTCTTCATTTGCTGGGCCCCTTACTACATTTTGCAGTTGGCCCACCTGGGAGTACAGCGACCTACCTTTGCTTTCCTGTATGCCTACAACATTGCTATCAGCATGGGCTATGCCAATAGCTGCATTAATCCGTTTATCTACATTGTATTGAGTGAAACATTCAAGAGGCAGTTCATTGTAGCCATTCAGCCATCCCACAGGGTCTTCAGAGTTGCCCCTGCTCTGGCTGATGGTAGTATGAGTCTGAGGATGGCACCAGAGAGCTCTCATCCATGTCACTCGCAGTCATCAAGGGAATTACTTCAAAACATGCTGCCTGTCACTGTGGCTGTGCACTGAGATGGACAGTCTACTGGTCATAACTGCCAACCGCCATCAGCAACAAGCTGCCATCTGTCACTACTGAATGTTCTTATTTTCTGTTTACATAAAGACATAATGATGGATATTTGAATATACTTAACTAAACAGTACATATGTGCCAAGTAGTGCTGTAATCTGTGAAATTTCAAGGCATGTTCAATGTGAGTAATAGTGGTATGTAGTCATCCTTTTATCAAAAAGAGAAAAAAGTAATATTAAATGACATCTTATATCTGGTAAATTCCATTTTTAGTCTCAGCAAGCTACAGAAAATCAGAGAACCGGCTCAACCACTTTCAACAATGGAATTCAAATAATAAGCTAAATCACAAGAGAGCATAATGAATGACTGCTGAAATCACCCTGGTATTAATGTAGGCTAACAACTTGATAAATCATTGTTGTACCTCTGTATAATTTTCTTTTCATTCATATTTTGGATTTGCATTTGAAACCCTAACCCATGGGTATCTCATGCTGAGCTGAAAGTAGACTTTTAAAACCACACCTTCTCTTACACCTAAACATATGCATTCTCATGACCTGAAATAACATTGAGAAATATTATCTTCAAAAGTAATTAATCTTGTCATATGTTTTATGTCATTATCTTTTTTTGTTTGCTGCACAAGTATTGTTAGATTACAGAATTATGTTATTATTATGTTTGTCTATCATACAGTTTTATAGTGTATGTGATAACCATGCCACTAATAGTCCATACAACAACCACATTATCTGTATGACTCATGTATTTCATAGTGAAAATCATCAGAGACAGCTGACAATACAATCCATGTGCATGACATGTAATGCATATTTATAGTGCTGCAGCTTTTTAAAATGCTGTAAAGAATTGGCTTCATTGTGGCATAAAAACGGTTCCTTTTAACAGCCTGTTTGTCGAGTCATTGCTTGCATATTAACACATCTAAAATGTCAAAACAATTGTATTCAGGAGTGGAACACCATTAAAACAAGCACACACAGCTGCAGGCAGTGCATGTAGTAATTACAGTGAGTGTAATAATTACAGAGAGTGCAAGAGCTCTGCTAGCGGCCCTTAGAGGATATGCAGCTCCTTATACCCCACGTGACCAATGTGTTTTGAACCAAATCACTGACTACGTGAGGACAGATTGCACACTCGCTAGTGAGGACAAAAAGTGTATATTACATAATGACTGCATTTTTAATGTTGTTTTTTTCCCTGTAGGAGGTGATAGTCTATAGGCTCTGCTTCTATGTAGATATCCAAGGAAGTCTCATTGATCACATTACTCAAAGTGACATTTTACTATATCTATGTGGCTGTTTGGCTTGTGATGCTGTGATACAGTTATTTATCTGCAGATATCTATTGTTTATCATGTGTATATTATGATATTGTAGTCTGCTGTATGTCTTGACTCAGGAGATACAGGAGTCTGTTTTTTGTTTTCTCAAACCTGAAGGACTTGTTTAATCGGGAGGTCAAATTCAGTTCGCTCCTCATTAAAATGTTGATGTTCAAAGTAGATTTAAGATAAGATAAAATAAGACTTTATTGATCCCCAGACGGGAAATTTACATGTTACATCAGTACAGGAAACAAAATAAATACAAACTAAATAAGAAGTCAAGTAAATGGAATTCAATCTAAATACATTATAAACATTAAAATACTCATTTATACATGACCTGACCTGTGAATTGTAAAAAAAAAAAAAAAGTTGTGCAAAATATGTGCAGTATAGTATATATGTACATATAGTATATGGTAATTAAATATGCACACACACACACACATGCACACACACACACACACACACACATGCACACACACACACGCACACACACACACACACACACACACACACACACACACACACACACACACACACATACACACAGTGCAAATGTATGTGTAGACATATACATACATACATACATTTATATTTATATTTATTTATTATATATTTTATTTATTTATTTATTGTCAGTGTATTATAGATTTTGGTTGGCAGTCGCTTGAATTACATGTTTTCTTTGTAAGATCAACAATTGCTTTTGTACTTTTGTGTCAATAAAGTGTTGAACTCAACTGAAATATCTCCATTCAACTGTGTGCAAGGTCATATATGTCAAATGTCTGTTGTGACTTTTTCTCAGACTTAATAGAGTGAGAGCAGTTTCTTTTTTTTTGCTGCTTTACTAAATGTAAAAAGACTCAGCAGCACTGCTTAGATCCAAATGTCAGACGGCAGGAATCAAAGTATCCCCCATTATCTTAAAAAGAACCACAGGCCCCAAAACATTGAAATAGCAAGACAATTATGTATTGTGAACTCTGGTGAGAGATTATCTTGAGTAAATTTGGTGATAGGACAAGAAAGCTCTGATCACAAATATGCTTGACGTCAATAGAAATGTAGGTAAATGTTTCTTACTATGTGGCACATTCTTACTTTCAAGGCTGGAGTCATTTCACATATATATATGTCCTTCAAGCAACACATGTTGGAAGAAACAGATGCAGAATAAAGTTAGATAAATAGTTTTATTGATTTATATATGTATAGAAACTCACATTTTATTGTGTTGACTACATTCATTGTAAAACTGTATGGTGAGATACAAATTACATGGATAGTTTCATAACTTCTTGCAATGAAGCATATCCGTCTTTGAAATATATGTTTTATTTATTACCACAGGCTACAATGACTGTAGTATAAATGCAGGGTTTTGACAGAAATGCAGATAAATGCCAGGGACTCCTGCAGTGCATTCCTGAAATTTCTGTCTTTTAAAGCTCATTTTCTGCCCTGTATTCTCCCAACCTCCTGCAATTAAACCTGCAAATGTTGATGTTGATGTCAACCACAGAGAACAGTAGCCTAAGTCATCAAATAACCTCTGAAGCTGGGCTTTAATGTTCATGGCACACAAAGACACAGAATAAGCAGAGGAGCCCAAGGTGCTGATGTAAATGTGTATTTTTTATCTCTGCAGGTTTGAAAATGACAGAAAGTCTGCTATAAATAATGCACTGTGGGATTACAGTACATGAACAACAGAGAAACACAAATGGAGCCAGGTTAGCAAGGACAAAAACATTGGTGGAGGGATAAATTGCCTAATAATGACTTGGAGCTGTTGACCCCTCCAAAAAAATATTTTCATAACTCCTCTGTGTGCACTAATTTGATTTTCATGATGAAGGATTTAGGATGTGATTTTCTTGGAACCACTATGTGTTTCACTTTCATCAGCTCATGCAATTTTCTCTTGTTCTCAGATGCCAGCATCAAGCAGTTGTTTCTGACAGCAGGCAAGCTTTCAACAATTTGCTTTACGAACCAAGGAATGCTTTCTTTGCTGACTTCTCTACTGAATTGCCAATATTAATGTCAAATTTCACTTAGGAAAAATGAATTTGAACCCATTCCAGATGATCAATAAACAGAGAATTAGTCCCGCGCAATGTTGCCCATAAGTCACTGTCATGTCTTTACCCATCATCATCATTGCAATGATATGAAAAACACAAAGCAGAGACACACATCTTTTCTGATGTTCACATGAATGTGCTATGAAAAGGACATCATAAACCTCTTAGCATAAGTGCAAAAACAATAAACCTTAAGGATGGCATTTCACCTGATGGTTTAGATGCCTGTTGAACCTCACCAATGATTGAAACAGATGTTAGGACATTATAATAATAGGAAACACAAGCAGGTGTCCACCTTCCCTCTGATTTTGAATGATGACATCCTTCGGTGATGGTGATAAAGCAGCAGCAACAGTAATGGCCTCAGGACAAAAAAAACAAACAAAAAAACACACCGGCCATCACAACAAACCTTGGCATGAGCAAAGACCACAATTACCCTTACTGTAATGAGTTTGGTCCAAAGGCAGGGACCAGTCTCCAGTTCTCACAAACACCCTGAGGACTGCTGTATCATGCTAACAATATTCATAACACAGATGTGTGTCCATGTAGCCATTTGAAGACTGATGTCACGCCATGTACTCATTTACATGAGTAGCTTATGAACTCCAATCATTGCCAGTCACTGATCCTTACCATGTGGAGTATCATTATAAACAACAAGAAAACACAATAAGAACAGAATTGTTTTGGCTTCTTTCTATCTCCTTTATCTCACACATAGCTCCCTGGTGTGTTTTATTCCTTTTGTGTGCTGTATATTATATTATTTAATTGTTTGTTTGCATGGTATTGTGTTATATGTACAACAAGCTGCTCCAAACAAATTGTCCCTAGTGGGATTAATAAAGTTGTATTGAATGAATGGTATTATATTGCTTTGTATCCTTTATGAGTCACTATTTAATTTAGAAAACATTTTTTCTCCTGAGTGTTCCTGCAGCAGTTGTGTAGGAAATGGCTGAAAATCTACATAGAAAGACTGGAAACAGCTAGCATGGCTCTGTCCGAAGGTAACAAAATCCTCCTACTAGCACCTCTAAACACTAACATGTTAACACGTTATAACACAAAATAGTCTGGCACATTACAGATTAAACAAACAAGATTTTATATGTTAATCCAGACTTTGCACTAGACTAAGATGACCAACTGCTAGCTCCACATATTTATATGTAACATGAAAGCTATGTCAATCTTCTCATGAAACTCTTGGCAAGAAAGTGAATAAGCGTATTTTGCAAAATGTCAAACTTTTCCTTTAAACATGAACGTTCAGGCAGTTTTCTATACAAATGATACGATACGATACGATACGATACGATACGATACGATACGATACGATACGATACGATACGATACGATACAATACGATGCAATACGATACGATACGATATGATGCGATACAATATGATACGATACGATATGATTCATTTATGGATTAAAGACACAAAAACAAAAATCCAAGGGATAACATTTTCAAGTGAAAACACTTATTTCCAACGTGGTCCCAAGATGTTAAAAGACAAAGAAACATAAAGAAACAATTAAAACTAAACAATACAATCATATAATCCAAAAACACATCACCACATCTTAAAACATAAAAAATAACTCCCACGTCAAAATACAAGCACAGCTAAAGTAATGTCATTGCAGATTTCATCATATACATGTCTCTGTTCCATAAAAAAGTCCTAACCTGACTCCTATGAACCCCTCTGATTTTTAAAAACTGCATGTGTAGCAGAAGACTGTTCCACAACATGGCAGCAGTGTACAAAAGAAACTTCTGGCTACATTATTCACTCGAGGCACTTTACATGACTTTACTATTATAGTAATTCTGAGATGGACCATTGCTATCTGAGAACACAAGTATAGAGAAGCATTGATAATATTGTCCTATTGTAATGTTGTATGATGCAGCTTCTGTTGTTCTACTCTGAGCTGTACTGGCAGCAGTCCTACCCATCTGAATTCAACACTAACAACATGAGTCCGAGGTGATGCATTTAATAAATACCAAATAATATTATTTTGCATCACCTGCAGTTTGTTCCTAAACTTAGTTGTCAAACCACAGTACTGAGCAGAACAGGCATTACTCAATAAGGAAAATAGATACATGAATAAATTTTTAAATAAATCTTTAAATGTGTGTTGAGAATTTCAAAACCATTTAATTGTGATTCATCCAAGCACATACTTCTGAACATCCAACTAAATAATTAAGAGCACAACTACCCCCATCCATATGCATCACTAATGTGATTGCTTATGGTGAAGGAAGCCCAATGATCAGTGCAATGGTTGAGACAATTTACCCTTAGTCTAAATGGAGATAACATTGATTGAATTACTTATCAACATCAACATGTCTATGGAGATAACATAAAATTAATATTATTATTCTGCACAAGTTGCCAGTAAGTGGTATCAACTACATGCAGGCTGATTAAAACCTATATAATGACGTGCAGTGAGATGCATTGCATCTGTGCTATTAGCAATATGTAGGAATCCTCAATTTCCTCTCAAATCATACATTGGCACGTGGAGCATGTTAATTAGGTTATTTTGTCATTCATTTTGAGAAACAGACAATTCCTCATTATTTAAATAAAAAGGGACACAGTACTGATGTCAGATCTTTGTACAATCATGTGAATTTTCTATCCATCCATCATGGTTACATGAAATAGCTGAGAAAGGAATTACAGTGTAAAGAATAAAAGGGAAAGCAGAGATCAAGGCTGCAGTTCTAAGAAATGGGAAATGAGAAATTCCAGGAATGAACAAGAATGACACGTGCGTGGACATCAAAATTTCACACTGCTGCATAAAAGTGTAGCCTATGTAATTTGTCCAATGTCCAACCAGCCCACATTCAAATAAACAGCATTCTCCTTCATGTGGGTCACTGTATTTTGTGTGTGTGTGTGAAAAAAGACAGAGACATTTTCAGCAACAAACTCTATACTGACTGCTCTCTCCACTGATCAAAGAAAGCATCAGCGACTAAATGTGGTGATGAATATATTGCTCCAGCACACCTCTTCTGTTAGGTTCCATTTTTCTGAAAGGCCCTCTGGAAATGTCAGATGCTGAAAGCAGTTTTTACTTTACATTTAAGTAGCAGCACTCTCCACTCATCCACTCTCCTGCTGGGGGTCAGGCTCACCTGCAGGAGAATTGTGACTATAATAATAAAGATTATAGCCTGTGCTTACATTTAAGACATACCAAAACTAATACGTATAGAGTCATGTTGTAACAATATATGTGACATTCAGCATTATGTTGTTTCTACCTGTGTCAGTGTTGTGAGAACACAAAACACTTTTTACTTGCACGGCAGATCTTCCTCATTAAGTAGATGATCCGATTAGAGTTGGAGCACCTTGTTGCATAAATTTGCATATTAAAGGGATGTTCTTTTAAAATACCCTCTTCGTTTGTTTATGCGATAAATAGGCAACCAAGTAAATAAGAAGTGGAGAGACCCCCTGATTGGAGACTCAACTAGTCATGTAATAGCTGACATTATAGTCTGAGTCTGAATAACAGACTGAGCCTCTTATAGGCTTAATGGTTTGGCTTGGGTACATTGGAACAATAGTCCAATATGCATTCTGTGCAGGAAGTGCTGACGTGCTGCTAATTATCTGCAGTACATCATTTACATTGAGTGTGGGCAACAACCATATATTACTTCGTGTAAACTGTTTTCACATCATGATGGTGGTTGATTTGTGAGCTCAGAAAAGAAAGTGAGACAATTAAAATAATGACACAACAGATCAACTGAACAGCATGGCATTGCATTAATTTCTGTTCTCAACAAGTTAGTATATAAGTGGGAATAATGTTTACTATCTTCACCATTTCAGTTTAGTATGTTAGCATGCTAACACTTGCTAATTAGCTCTAAACACAAAGTACAGGTGAGGCTGATGGGAAGGATGATTGGTTTTGCAGGTATTTGGTCATAAACCAAAGTACTGGACAAACTGAAAGTTTGGCACTAAAGTAAAAGTCAGTGTATCACCAAAGTCAGTGTGATTCATCCTCTGGTCACCATGAAAACCTGTACCAAATGTCATGGCAGTCTATCCAAATTGTAAAATCAGGTATTTTCAGTCATTAGTGTTGATCCTTTGGGGGTTATGAATGTCTGTTAAAAATATTATGACAATCCATCCAATAGTTGTTTGAGATTTTTCAGTCTGGACCAAAGTGGGGACAGACGGACAGAGTCACAGTCAGACAGACTGACATTGACATCCCTGGAGCCATGCAGTGAGCGTGGCTGAAAAAATATTTCAAGGTTACCCTGATGGTGGTTAACAAAGCAACAAATGTGTTGTGAATCACTTCAGGGTCCATTTTCAAAACTTAAAATCCATTAAAGTGTTCTTGAAAATGTCCTTTCTTGACAGGCTTAACCACTGACATTAAATACACTCTCATACACATCTTTCATTCACTGCACTTAAAAAAAAAACCTCTCAACACTCTGGCCTCACTTCACTATATTCCAGGGAAAGAAGCCTTTATCGGAGCTTAGGAGTACTGCTGGTCTGGCTGATGAATTGCAGGACTTCAGCATAGCACCCAATTCACTCAGAACTATCACACTAGTCAGGAATCCTAAAAAATACCACAGCTGCCTGATGTGAGCCAGATATAAGTTGAATCACTCAGGTGGAAACTCCTGTCAGAAATCACTCAGCTACACTTAATTCATTTGTGAGAAAAGCTGTGTTTAATTTGCAATCCATAAAACTTGCAGTACATTAAGCAGACATTATAGACAATCCAATACAGAGACTGTTGTGTGTTGTGTCCAATTCAACCCCACTTACTGTATCAATCTTACCTTATACAGTAACCTGAAACATATAGTTACTAATGTTTTAATCTGGTTCTTAAATTACATAATTACACATCAGGTACAAAATGTAGACTTTTAAAAAAGTTAATAATAAAATATAATCTAGCCATATTTCCCAAATAATGTCTCAGAAACATCCTTCATTTACTATTATCTCATTTTGGTAAAGAGTGTTGTTAAACAGTAATGTTAAATGACACAACAACATGGACCACGATTACAGTGTAGGCAACCAATCTGGACTCTTCTCTCATGAAGAGATTGGACACTTTTACTTTCCCTAATAATCCCGAGTGACACATTTACAATGCATAAGTTAACAAAAGAGCATCTAAAAAAGTTTATTTGTAAATTCAAAAATAGAAACAAATAACCAAGTTGGAATTAAGGAACATTAATTCCTCCAGGTTGTAATGGAGCATTTTAAATTTTGTTCCTTGGAGTTTTGCTCCTCTTCCTCCTTTAGCAGAAAAATTAGACGTGGTGCAGATACAGAAATGTGATTATGAATGATGATGATTGTGAATTAAATATAGATTAGATATGCCGCAGGAACTTAAACTGCTGACTCTCTGAATGGTGACTACTTTATGAAAGTTTATGTGAATGTGATAAAACATGGTTACCATTGGGACTCATCACTTCCCTGTGGCTGTGGACAAATAATATTGTGTGTGTGCACACATTGTGAATTTTCTGTTCAATCCCACATGAGAAAACTGCTTCAAACTGACTCTTTGTGTCTGGTTCTGACAATATTTTATCAGGACAATTTCAAAACTCAACTTCAGTGAAAGTGACATGAATTCTTGTCTCTATTTCACTGCACTGCAAGCTACTGGGGTCGTTAATAAATGCATTTTTTTTGTAGGAACAATCCCACTTGTTGTTTTCTGACAGCCAAAACTGTTGATCACCGCTTCACAAAGCAAAGATGACCAAAAACAGTAAAATCATTTTGAGGGGAAGATATTTCCACAAGTCCACATTTCCATTTTGAAAAATGTAAAAACTAACCAACCTCTCCCACACTTTATTGATCTGTTGGTTACAAGTGGTGGATTAATTGTCTCTTCAATCAATACATGGAACACAGAAAAAAAACTTCAACTTTTTGCCAATTTTGGTAGTGTAATCATTCCTCAATTAGAAATGCGTTTCAAAATACATACTGTATAACTTCGGGTCATGTAGCAAAATAACTTTTGTTTTTTTTTAAAGTAAGTGCAATGATAATATAACATGAAAATAATAATAAATGACAAAGCAAATGATGCATGTTGTTATAGCAGCCAATTTACAGTGCAGGTGTTAGTACTTTTTTTGCAGTGTTTAAGAACAACTTTACATGTTTTAGCCCATTATCTGTAAATTGTATATGCTGAACACATTCCAATATACTCAACTACATTTTCTGGTTGATATCCTACCTTTATATTGGTTTTATGTAATAAAAGGCATGAAAATCTTTCTGTCTCTCTATGCATAATGGGCTAAAAAAACATGCTAATTCACCAAATCAGCCTCTGCTTTTCAAATATTGATCTCATGAACTCATGTATTGACAGTAAACTGCTTTGCAAAACAAACTCAGGAAGCAAAAATCACATCACAGCAGTGTCTCTCCTCAGTAATTCAACTCTGCATAGATTTAGTTTAAGACACACACAGGTAAGAACTTATAACAGTACTATGAATGGGAGAGAGAAGGTATACTTTCTTTCTTTCTTTCCAGTGATGCATCCCGCTACCAGCTTCTCTGGGCGCCACGTGTAGAGATCAGTAGAGAGGTCCTAGGGTTCAACAGTCATTCTGGGCTGTCACAGAGGCACTTATGATGAAAAAAACAAACAAAGAACAAAGCCATCAGTCACATGGTAACCAGTCACTGAAGCAATCACTGTCATTAATTATAATGATAATAACAAAACAGGCTTAGGTTTACACTTTGAGAAATGAGAACTGACAGTATTTGCTAGATTTTAAATTCTAAAAGACTGAACTCATATCACACAGTTAATTAATGCATTAGTTATTCCAGCAGCAGGGAGGCTTCCTAATCAAATCCTGTTTAGCTAATTACTTTTCTGTATAGCAGACACCAAGTGAATGTGTTATATATTTGCTGACACCAGAAGCGAAACCTCAGCCATGCACTGTAATTTGCTCCTATTTGTGCTTTCTCGTAACCAGCCAAACAGATAAAGCCTCTGTTTAGCCTGTCTCGAAAACAGGACTCAGGGACTGTGCCTACCCAAGGAGGTGGTACTGTATCGTGTCCGCTGCAGAGTGGCGTAGCTGGGCTTGTCTGAGAGCAGGATGCGGTGGGTTGGATGGACCACGATTTCGCCGTTCCTCTGGAGGGACGCACACCTGCGAAATGTCAAATCCAGCTTAGTCTGGATGTTGCTGGAGCTGTGAGCACGCTTAATGTCTACAGGGTCATGACTCCCGGCCTTTCCGTTCACCAGCTGCATTTTGCAGCTTTGGTTGTCACAGCAGGGGGCGATGTTGGCCCTCCTCTCCTCTAGTGCCACTGTGGTCAGCGTTCCATTGGAGAGGGACATTTTGGCCAAATTACTACATGCCAGCTTTCCCAGTTGTCCATGGCCATTCATACGCCTATCCTGCCCCTTGATTGGTGACCTTGGAATGTCTTTTTTCATGAAACCAGGTTTGAAAAATGACAAGAGGCTGTCGTGGCTCCGACCCTCCTGCCCCTTTTGCCCCCTCCTGTCCTCAGCTTGAATGACCATCTGTAGTAGATCTTTTTGTGCCCTGGAGGTCCCCCCTGTCTGCACCTTAGCTCTTCTCAGTGTGGAGTCTCTGCTTGGAGGTGCACTGTGGCTGATATGACCTCCTAGAATAGCCCCTCTCTGGAGCTGCAGGTCAAGGGTCCTGCCCTGGTCCTGTCTAGCTCTCTTAGATGACCTCTGCCTCAGAGAACTGTCATCCCTGCCTTTGACATTGCTGCTGACGTTTCTCTCTGCACAAGGTCTGCTCTGTCCCTCTGGTATTTTGGGGGAGTAACAAGTATCCGAGCTGAGTCTTTCTGTACAGCTGAGGCTGCTGCCACTCGGTGAGCTGCAGTCCTGTCCTACTTCAAAGGCTCTTCCCTGGGCATTCTTTAGTGGTGGCGTGGCCACCAATGTTATGATAGGGTCTTTGGTGCATCGTGGCCGGCGCCCGGACTCCAGATACTCCACCAGCTCTCCGGGCTGGGTCTGGGCTGAGTGTTTAATGCGGTCCTTGGAGCCAAAGGACCACCGCAGTGGCAGAACTTTGCTCAAAGTCTCTTTGGGCTTAGTTGGCGATCTCATGCTTACACTCCTGCCTTGAGTCCCGCGGACAAACGGCTTGGCTTCAAATCCATCTACAGGAAGAAACAAGATATATCAGCTGCTCCTACTAAAATATGTATGTTATAAAATCGATTTGTTGTAGATAGCCAGTGAAATATTGATATAACAGTATGCAGATACATTAAATACATAAGTATGAAAATTTGATAAAGGTTCAGGATGAAATATTTCAAAACTAACTAATAACATCTAATTCACTTAGTTGCAAAGGTAAATATTTAGAGACTAAAGTTATATAACGGAATAGTTTGACATTTTGAGAAATATGCTTATTTGCTTTCTTGACAAGAGTTAGATGAGAAGATGTAGACCACTCTTGTTTCTGTATGCAAAATATGTAGCTGACACCAGACAGCGGTTAGCTTAGCTTAGCTTAAATACTGGAAACAGGTGAAAACAGCTAGCCTGGCTCTGTCCAAAGGTAACAAAATCCACCCTCTAGCACCAAGAAGTAGTCCGGCAAATAACCAGCTGTTTCACATTAAAAAAAAAAAAGTCAGACTATTTCTTGGCTGGGACGAGTTCATAGGGAAGTGTTAGGTGTTATTAGGAGGATTTTGTTGCCTTTGTACAGAGCCAGGCTAGCTGTTTCCCTCTGTTTCCAGTCTTTGTGTTAAGCTAGACTAACCATCTACTGTATAGGCTCTAGCTACATATTGACAGTACAAAAATAAGAGTGGCTAACCTTTCGCAAGAAAGTGCAAAAGCAAATTTCTTCAAAACATTCACGGCACTGGACTTACCAAGCTCTAGAGTATATAATGTGCTGGTCTTATTGCTTATTCAAAGCAAAACAATAACTTGTGTATTCTATTTGTAACAGTGTATATTAAAACTATTCCATATACTTACTTATGTCTACTGTTTTGGGGGGTTCGTCTCCAAACACTGGCAGTTCAGGAGACTCTGGGGCCTGTGTGGGCCCTGGGGGTCCAGAGATGGGTCCTGCTGACACCAAGCTGCCTCTCTTACTGCCTCCTGTCAGCCGGACAAGCCAGTGGTCAGAGGCGGATGAGCTGGTGGAACCTGCAGAAAGAAGAAAAGAAGCTAATGGAAATGTGTTTTTGCTATCAATTTATTTTAAACAAACCATGGACAATCATAAACACAAAGGACGGGAGAAGCCATCCCACAGCAGCATCTATTACCCTCACAAAAGCCAAAGGCCATCCGTCCACAGTGCAAAATGAAATCTGTGATCACGGGGAATCATCAGCATTTTCACCCATCTGTGAATACCCTCATTATGCTTGTACTTCTCTGATGCTGAAAATGGTGACCTTTGCTGGCAATAGGCTGGCTTTTCTCTACAACCATTGAGAACCTTTATTTATGCAGACTAAAAACGGCAGTCTAACTGAAAAAGAGCACTGACACTAGTCAAAATGAGGACAGCAAATAATTCCACCTGACTGAAAAAAAGTAAACAAACTGTACATAATGATGGTGTGAGGTATAATGATACTTCTACATTTCCTCCATTATTTCTATATTGTGTCACAAGGATGTATAGCGGATTTAACCTGACTGTTCTCAATATAACAAGCCACCACAGAGAATTTAAAAGGACTAACCAGTGACTGAGGAGCTGGCAGACCAAGGGGGGATGTTGTTTCTTCTTTGATAGAAGAGGATGTAGGCTCCTCGTGTGCACACCTCCCCCTCTGGAACCGGCTCAGCACTGCTGTCATCATAACTGTACCACTGGCCGTCCACTGAGTTCCTACAAAAGGCTGCAATCACAATAAGAATGGAAAGAGTTCATGTGAGAACTTCCAGAAAAAACGCCACTGATTCATATCAATGTGGACTTCAAAAGCATATTGTTATGATTTTACTTGTTGTCGACTAATGAAAAGTCTTAGAATGTCTTCAGTTATCAGACCTGTGTAATGCCCGCCATGCATTCCTCCATGGTGGTTGCACACAGCATACAGATCGTACAAGAAATCAGGAGGAGCCAGGTCAGGTCGCCGGGACTGTTTCCAGCCTGGCTGGGGAGGGGCCTGATGGGCGCCGTGGTTGCGGTTCACCATGTGAGGCGTCATATCCAGGCCCGCCATGGGGAAATGAACGAACGTGGTGAGCTTGTTCCTCCGCTCACCCACCTGCCTGAAGCGCTTCAGGTGGAGGATGAGGATGTCCGGGAGCGTCCACAAGCTCATCTTCACCATGCCCTGCTGCAGCTGCTTACAGTGAGGGCACTTCCAGGCATCATCTGGGGCGAGCTGGAAGGGGGGAAAGAGAGAGGAAGAGGGTGAGACAAAACAGAGAAAAATAAGCAGACGGTGGAATCGTCTCTGCCTGCTCCCGATAAATCAAAAGCCAAACCTCTTTTGTTTTCTAACTTGGCTTAGTCATATTCTTGGAAATGATGTATGACTGAACCTAGAAATTTCATTTGGAACAGGAAGTAAAGCTTGAAGCTGTTGCCATGGCTACTGCTTTTGTTCACTTTTCCCGCCTCCCTCTGATTGCCATCATGAATACTGGGCAGTGATGAGTTATTGTATTCAACAAGGTCATTCATTTAAACTCCACAGTGAAGTTTTTCTCTTGTTCTTTGTGAATATCTTTTCTTCTGTAAGAAATGTCAGCGTTGAATCACAAGTCAGCCATAATTCAGCAATGATTATGAAATTATGCCTTCATCTTTTATGGCTTAGATAAACTGGCCTGGACTGGTCATAACACACACTAACCTATTCTGACAACAGTCTCACTAATGTGCCGAAATGTGACAGATTTCATTCAGATGTCCCACTTACAAGTAGTGAGAGAAATGTTAATATTGTGATTGCAATATTTATGATTCACATTATTAATAATTTGCAGAGCTGCCTGGGATTCTCAAAGGCATTTAGGAAATGTAGGAATATTAATGAGGGAGAAGGATTAGATGTCATTTAAAGGATTTTAACATGGTAATAAAATGTATTTTCTGGAAAAAGCATATCAGACGCACATTATTGTTCCAAGAAGGATAGTTTTATATGTCTTAATACATGTCTGGAGGGGATCTTAAATACCTGTTTGTATCACCCGTACATTATGAGCAACCAACTTAAATGTTGATTAGTTGGCTCATTTAGAGCAACATTTGCACAGACCTACAGCAGTGCCTCCCTCACACCTGGAGCTCCACTGGGTGGTCACACAAAGTAACAACAGCAGCAATCTGAGACATTATTAATACACTCTATGGTGATTGGGTGCTAGCTGTACTGTATTAATAATAATTAATGGCCAAATTAGTAATAGAGCAGCACAGTCCCTCATTTATTTTACTTTATTTTAGAAGTATTTACAATTAGGTGGTTCAGCCCAGGTTAGGATGATGAATAATTACTGTTATAATGATTTTTGAGACAAGGATATTAATAATTTATATTGAGGCTGCAAATTATAAATTGAAACCAGCTCGCATTCAGAATATTTGTGTGATGTGTTTTTAACTGAAAATATAAAAAATAATGAGCTGTTGCAAAGCTCAGAAAAAAAGTCATGAACTAATAGTGCTGACTGAATTGTACGACAGTAACAGACTGTTGAATGCAGCAAATGATATTTGATGAGCAGCACTGAAACAAATGGTGTTACATGACAACTGCTTGTGTTGAATCACAAACACTCCACATGATGGCAATAGCCTACTCAAAACCTGTCCAACTCTGCCCTTTACTGCCTACAACAAGCACAGTAATGTTTAAAAAAGAGAAAAAAAAATTTTTCCTTGTTGATTTTCACTGTCTTCATCGGTCAAATGAAGCACTTGTCGTTCACATGTGTATCTGAGCCACACATAGTCACACACATACCAACTTTCTACCATCACCACCTGTGGATCACAGTTAACCTGCCCTGAGGAGGTTTTATTGTCATGAATTATGTTTTTTCATTGTGTGCATCCCTTACAGCCACCAACTGTCAATATGCATTGCTGCCCTCTGCAGTCAGCAGAGACGTATCACACTATTAGACAAAAAATCCACATGGTACCTTTCATAGAGATAAAAATTAAGACTGCCTTAAGTATTTTTTCATTCCAAATTTATGATGTGTTCATATAATTTCTTATCTGTTTAAATAATGCATATGAAAGTAAAAGTAAATGTTAAGAACAACCCAAATCTATCGGTAGAATATACAAACTTCAGTTAACTAACCTCAATTAACAATGATTTGATATTCCGCACTGTTCCTGTTTAAAAATCTGTTGTGGACACTATGGCTTGAAATCATCCAAAATAAAATCTTGCCTGGACAAAGTTTCATATATAAGAATAATAAAACACACATAGACGTTGAATCCATAGTTATGTCTGTAAGTTGGTCGTAGAGGAGTTAAGCAGCTGATTGATGTCTTATCAATAACAACAGCTGCTGCAGAATGACAAAACTGTTACAACTACGATAACTTACACTGTGCAAAATAAAATGTGAAACAGCATTTACACGACATTTTCAACAACTGCAGTTTAGGTATTTAACCCTGATCCACAACATCTTAATGGAGCTGCTGATTGTCATAAGTATCACATGTTTAAGATAACAGACCCACTACCTGTTCTTCTTTGGTGTAGAGCTGGAAGCACTCATCCAAAGTGCAGCTGTACTGCTGGACGTGCTGCTGCTGCTGATTCCTCACACTCTCTGCATCCTTCACCACCTCCTCCTGAATGTTACCAAACAGGCTGCAGCCCCAGACACAAAGGGTTTGTTATAGAGCACATGTGGAAAGGAGTTTTATAATAGGCAGGTGGTGGTCTGTGATATAAAACATACTCACCAGTCTTTGATTCTGTACTCCCACTCAATGATGAGCTTCACGTGTGGAGGTCCTCCTGAGCCGCAGAGCTTCAGAGCTCTAAAAGACATGAGGGTGAAAGGTCACCCGGTGACGAAGAAGAGACATCTGCACAACCCACTCCTCTTTAATGTGTGAGACTGGATGTTTATGCATAAAAACGCTGAGATTTTCCTGCATTTTGAGGCTTTGAGTCATTTACTGAATCATGCAGTTACAACAGCCTTTTTACAATCATTGAGTGAATGTGTATTGAGGCTTTTTAACCACTGGGTGTCAGCATTATCACAGTAAGTAATGAAGCATGAGTGGCTTGACGCATACTTTGATAAGTACACTTTTGGACAACACTGGATAATATTAGCTTTTTGATTGTTTATCATTTTGTGTGTGAGAGTATGAGGGATTTTATTGTGGATTTAGTTGAGCTTGCTTTAAGTAAACTAATGTATGTACAATATAAAGGTACAATCCACTGATTTTTGTTGTAGCACCCATAACTTTACACAGTTCACATAGTTCACAGCTGTGTTTCAAAACATAAACAGTGAATTGACAAGATAATCATAACTCAAGGTCCACTTACTATTTTTTTTTTCCTGAGCTCTCAATCATATCTTAAAGATCCCCTCCAGTTATGTTTTAAGATATATAAAAATACTCTGCTTGGTATAATAATATGTGTCTGATATGTTTTTTCCACAAAAACATCCAATTCCCTCATTAAAATCCTTAAAATGACTAAAATGTCTACTTCTTCTTCCTCACTGAAAATGACAAAATCTACAAATATTTTTCATTTCCAAAGTTTAACTGCTGGACACAAGATGTGTCCTACTTCACTCAAAAGTTCATTCTCAGTGTATGTGTATTGAAGAATTGCAGACAAGTTTCCACATCATGCTTGTGTTAGACCATGATTGCATTGTGATGTCACAAAACATGCACCAAGGCCCATCCCTTAACCTCCCTCCTCAGCAGATGAATATGCAAACAACATCTGCACATGCGTCATCCTGCATAGAAAAGCTCAAACATCCAACTGATGTAGCAATAAGCAAAGCACTTTTTTTTCCCACATTTTGAGTGGAGGGGGACTTTTCATCTAATCACACCATGCAGTCAAAAGTTCAAGAAAAAGCTAGTACTGTAAATAGACCTTGAGTTTAAGATTTGTCAAACTACAGTTTCCAAGGTCAAGATTGAGCTTTCATGCTATTGTACACTGTTGCAAAATCTGGGAATGTACAGGAGACAAAGTTTAACTTTGACTCTTGCAAGAAGCACTTTAACGACACTTTCATTACAAGAATGACTCAAAGAAAACTCCGTACACTTCCATACAAAGTGAAAGAACACGCTATTTTCACTGAACTGTGACATAGTGTATGTGACACTATTCACTATTTGTGAAAAATAAGAAGTGTAACTGTAAGAACTGTAAAAGTAAATACATAAATACATATGAGAGATTACATCAATATGTCCTCTGGTACAAGAAACAGCAATTTATATGACATAACATGTAGATATAGAGCGTTTACAGAGTCTGATGAAGGTGAACAAAGTAGTCTAAAACACTAGCACTCGTACATTCTTGTGCTGTTTGATGTGAGTTGACTTGGGGACAGAACACAATTCTGCATCATTAGAGTTCAAACACTATCATTACATTAGTTTCTAGGATACAGTGTGCTCCAAATTTACATTTCAAAAGATTTCAAAGGCATTTGCCCCCATCATTCACCATTCAACGAATGAATGAACTGTTCTTAGCAACTACACAAATGGAAGTCCTTTCAAGACCTTGCCAAAATGCCCTTTGAAACAGCAATTCACTTTTGCAAGTGAAAGCCATCAGACGTGCATTTGTGAAAAGGGATAAAAAGACTGCACATTTCAGTCAGTGGTGGAGATTTATTAACCAACTTACCTATACAGCATGAATAGAATTGTTGGACTATCTATCATTCTTATTAAACACCTGTGTAAGTGAAGTAATTCATTTAATCACCAATGTTATGATCTATGACCTTTTCATACTGTAATGATGTTTTCTCTTGAGATCATGTGCTTTGTCTTGTGTAAGCAAAATTACTGTCTCGTCAGTTATTAAAGGAGAATCGAAAAAGCTTATTTCCAGGTAAATGATGCACATGATGACCCTGAATCTAAGAAGTCCTTGTTATTTATAGAAGGGAAAGTTTGACTGACAAGGAGTGAAACTGGTGTCACACAGGGGTTGCGCAAAGGTCATACAAATAGGGTATATTTAAGTAGTTTAAGTTATATAAGTTACTGATCACGCATTTATTCTTCAAAGCTTGCATTGATGTACTGCTTCCCATGTGCATGTAATCAAGAGGTCTTGAACTCAGAAACCTGGATTGAGATTTTTGTTTAATTGAATTAACCCTTACCCTTTCCACGACAAGTTGTTGGTGTAAAATCAAGTCTAACCTTTACAGTTGATATGGTATACATTTGAATTAGTTAGTAAATAAAATCAAGCATTGGCTACAGAACATCAGCATAGACGATGCCAATAATTAAAAAATCCTGTAATT
Source organism: Thunnus albacares (assembly GCF_914725855.1). NCBI lineage: Eukaryota > Metazoa > Chordata > Actinopteri > Scombriformes > Scombridae > Thunnus > Thunnus albacares. The sequence continues at coordinate 7,305,077 of NC_058122.1, read as the reverse complement.
AACAATATGAGCAGCCATACTGGTAACATGTGTTTTTATGACAAAGTGTCTTCAGTAACTGGCAGCCTGCCTGTAGTTTCTCAAGAAATGCTTTATTAGATTAGATTAGTGCTGATTTAAATTGCATTAAAATTGATTGCATTAGATCAAATTTGAATGAGCATGTGGGAAAATTAGGTCATTTCTGGGTTTAAAATTTTGAACATAATACCAGCGCAAAAGAACATATTTAGATGAATCTAATAATCCTTTAGTCTAATAATACAAGACTGTGGAGGCGAGACAGCAATAACATACACTCTGGACTGCATGTTTACTGTACTCACACCTGCAGAAATGTGTTTTACCTGCTCTTATTGACAGGTATAACATGGAAGTAGAATGTATACTGTATATCTACTCTAGAAATGTGTCCAAAAATATTCCTGTCAGACACACTTGCATGAGGAGGATCTTTTTGCATGAATTTTTCTCACTTTTATTTAGCATAACAGGCTCTGCAACTGTGGCTGCTCCCCAAAGCTGCAGAGAGGGATTCAAGATTCAGCAGGGAGAGCGATCAACACCCTCAAGACTGTGAAGAAGGGAAGCCAACAGACATATATACTGTCTCACTGAAATATAGGATACACGCAATGCATTAAGAAATAGAAATTCTTTGTGTGGTAACTAGAACAGAGGGAGCTGTGGAGGAGGAGATGGAAATCAATTACCACATCCAGAACAGTTTCAACAGCCCGTTGATGATGGTGTGTGTGATGTCAGTCCTCTACTAGAATTAACTTTCCACCCCTTACCTGTCGACAGCAGGGTGGTAGAGCGGCCGCCCGTCCTGAGGCGACAGGTAGCTGTAAAATGCTGATCCTCCCACCACACGGATATTGAACAGCACTCTGGTATTCTGTAAAGAGGAACACAACAGAATCTGGGTATTTTATGCTTTTCATAACAAGACTCTAAACAACAACACATAAAACTTAAAGGTCTTTACATCTCCTACACAAAGTCTCCCACATGTCCTCTTCCAAATACCGTAGGTTCAAACACTTGAGATCTAATTTTCAATGATCGCAGTTGTGCTACAAACTAAACAACATTGGTGTGGTATGTTAGAGAAAACACTAGTTTGTGCCTTAAGATGCAGCAACCCAAGCAAGCACCAGTGTCTTTATATAACCCAACAGATCTGCAACTTTACCATAGTACATTCAAAAGTGTACCACGGTAGCTTTTCTCTTTTTCCATGTGCTGTCAGGTTCACAAAAAATGTTTTATCTCTGATTGTTAAGGTCTGAACAGAGCGCCGCCACCACTACATTTCATGATGTTGCTGCTTCTAGTTATTATTCATCCATCATGGTGTTGCACAACTCTGATGTTATAGTTTCATGATGGCAAAATGAGAACACATAGCTCAGGATTTTGAAGAAGAAGCAGCAGCAGCAGCAGCAACATTTCTCACCACTTTTACTCAGTTTGGAGACTTCAGGCCATAAAAATGTGGGCTGAAATGGTTTGATGAATCCAACATGCACGCTCAAAAGATTAACTACCATAGTTAAGGATAATGGTTTGTGTAAGTACTGATGTGTCCCTTTTTTAGTTTGATCAAAGCAGAGGATGTGATGTGAAGTTTTCCAGACAGCAAATCAAGGTGTTTTGAACCTCCCTCTCCTTCCTCCTTCTACCACCTGGCATGTTTCATATGTCTTCAGGCCTCATCTTACTATCCCTATACTATATACAGTATATGATGATGTTTTTTTTTTTACTGCATGATAGTCCCCAACGAACCAGACAGATTATCTGATATAATTGATGGTCACGTTAAATACTGCAACAAATAATTATTTCTCTCTCTATTAACAACATTTTGGTCCTCAGGTAAAATTCATACAGACTAACAGCACCGATACTATATGTAAATGTTAACAGCCAGAGAGAAAAACACAGACATTGAGCCACGAGCATCAGATGAACTGAGGAAGATCTGTCTCACATTTATTGTCCCCCATGATGAAAGGGAGCAACCAGGGATTGGGGTCACTCTACTCCATCTATTCATCTTTCTCAATGGCACATACAATAAGGCCAAAAACTACAGAATTTCTATAGAAGGCTTGTGCCTTGGCAACTGAACTGTCATTAAAATTTAATACTATAAAAGCAGTGTGTAAGACCAACTTTTAAAAACAAAACAAAACACTACAAGTTGATATTATGGCTCTTGAGCAGATGTTCAAAACAATCTAAAAATGCTGAATTGACACTGAGCTTATGTATATATTTTCACACTTCCAGGGTTATATTTAACACAGACAATTTGGCTGTGTGTGGGCTTAGAGAGAAATAAAAAGACAGAGGAGAACAAAGTGGGCAATTATGGAATATAGGTCAAGACCTGCACTTGACATTTTGAGCTCACAGTAGTTCAGCTTAAATCAACATGTACGTAGCACCTCAACATGGAGCACTGTTTAAAATTTAGTTTGCCTTCAAAGTAAAAACATGAATAAACCCATAGATAATCAGGCTTCTCTCTCATATTATTCTCAGCTGGTTTGAAAAGCCCAAGATGAGAAGAAAAAAAAAGAAAGAACAAATAAAGGACTAATATCTTTTTGTCTTGCTTATATTACTCTGAGATCTGCTTAGATTGGAGGTGCTTTAGGAATGAAGGAGCGCTTTGCAAAAATGAAATTGATTTCCTCTCGTCCCAGTGAAATCTCGTGTGTAGCTGCTGGCTGAGCTCAAACACAAACACCCACTCGGAGTTCTGTGAGGAAAGCTAGGTCCAGCAGGATCTTTCTGATGACAAGGAGTCCACCAAAGCAGACAGCACATTCCTGGAAAATATTGACATGCTGAACACATGAACCCACTGGAATGCATAAACCTTGAGGGAAATTACTCAATACTCTTGAATTAATGCCTCATATATTCAATATACAGTACTATTAAAAGTATCAGTATGGCAAGAGCCAGTCAGCTGCAGAAATGCTGCAGGAGTTTTGTTTTTGTTTCCCATAGAACATATGACAAAAACCACTCTGATGTCTAAGTAACATATAACATTTTGCTCTACTACTGATGTTCGCAGATCAACAAATTTCCCAGCAACTATAGCTTTAATGTAACTTTAACCTTTAGTTTACAACATAAGATGTTAATTTTTTTTTCAAAATTACAGTATGGGTTGAAGACAGGACAATAGGAAGTGAGTCATTTCACGGGATCATTTGCCCTCATTTTGAGTAGACATGCAGAGCGGTGAAACAGAGTATATTATATTCTCTCCTGCACGTCAACAGTATGTGTTTGTGGACACTACAGGCATCAAATCTCTCTGTGGTGCTTTGGTGCCGTGTATTGCTTTTCCAGAGAACTAATCAACTTTTCTGCGTGTTCATTTTCAGCCTGCTGCATAGAAAAAACAACAACCCGGAATGCCAGATGACAAGTGCAAACCCAAAATGAGTTTTCTTTTCATTACAGACTGGCTTGGGCTCACTACGAGTTCCAGTAAAAGGCTTGTGCGTACATGTGAAGACCACCCAGAGTCCTGCTAATTCCATCTTCTCAGGAATAGGGTTCTTTCCCCGAAACACAGGTTCAAAAACCATGGGAAAGTTCTTTTAAAATATGATACAAACATGTGCACACACTCCAAAGGTCTTGTATTTGCAAAGCTATTCAACAAGATCATTCACCAGGTCTCAGCATTGCATACCTCCAGGTTGAGTAGACCATATGCTAAACTGGACAGCGATTGTCCAATAATAGCTTCAGCAACTGTGACAAGGCACAACCTGTCAATGTGGGATGTTGAAGCGGCCAAAACCAAAAATACAAGAGCAAAAGTGTAAAAAATTGATTAAACAGTGTGTTTGTCAGCTCTAATGTAAGCTGCAAATGTTAGCATGTCCAGCTAACTGGCTTACTGCCAGTATCCAGCATTACAACCAAGACCTGGGGCATTTCATACTACATTATTTTGTGGGGTTACAGGTTATGTTAAAATGTCTCATTCAAGACTAGCATGTTCACTGTGTAGTATTTCCCCACTGTATGGAAATTGGTCCTGGATACTAACATTACTATATCAGTTTTTAGAGTTAGCTGCTCTGTTGCGCTTAATTGGATTTGTGGGAATTTATCATGGCTGTATTACAAGAGCTGGATACCGGATCGAAAATGGTGCCTATTCAGTCCAATAAGAATTGCTCACCTGGTGCATACACCCAAAAAGTTTTTAGCTTCCGAGTTTACTTTTGGGGGTACTGAATATGCGCAGTAGTGTTTCTCCCACTTGGCCCATAGACTTTACATTGTGATGATGTCACAGATTTTTACAAAAATTGAAAGTACAAACTAAAATTCAGTCAGTTGGAAACATTAAAAAGTCTGCCTGAGATGACATATTCTCTAAAAACTAATGAAGCTGGCTTGGTTTAGTTGATACAATCTGCTAACAGTTGACATTTCAGCTGACTAAACCGCTGGTTGCTGGCTAGAAATGAGAAGCCTGCTTTCGTTTATGTCTGTTTGTAATCTAGGACCAATTATTTCAAAAATTACTAAAGATTCAGAGTGGTAAATCTGCCACTATAATCACTGTAAACTGCATTACAGTATCTGCGGTGCAAGAATAGTAAGATTGACAGGCAAAACAACAGTAACAAAACAACAGCGGGGCAGGACTAAATGAGTGGTCAATTGTTAAGTTTCAGACAAAAGTCTTGTACAGTAAAACGCTGTGCTGTGTCTGTGTGTGTGCATGTTTTTTTTCCCCTCCAAATAGAGGCAGACAAAAAGGAATATGTGAGAGTAACACCAGAAACAGGGGCGTGTAAACACATTATTGGGTGTATGTGAAAGACGGTAAATGTGAGAGGAAAATATGAACAAACAAGGCATCCAAGAGATCTGGTCAGGCTCTGAGCAGCGTCACCCCCCTGTCAGCGTGACTGCCGAGAAGAGGAGGAGAAAACCTGTGAAAATTCATTTCAGAGTCCAATCGAAGCAGTGTGTGAGCATGAGGCTTCTACGGACGCTGGTGGAGACTGAAAAGTTTATGATGTTGCCCGTGAGAAAATCCTTGGTCTTGCTTTGGACCAATCAGCGTTCAAATGCACCAAGTTTAATCACTCTGTGTTCAGTGAGGACGGTGTGAGGTGAGGAATGTTTGCCGCATTGTTTGTGCCTGACAAGGCAAAAGATCTCCAATTACAACCCAGGCAAAGAGCACAGAGTTTCATTATGTTGTGAGTTTGAGCATTATGTGTGTCAGTCAGTGCCTCTAATTACGCTGTATGTCAAATGCTTTAGTTGTCCCCTCAACAAAAATGTAGTACTCTTCTGAGTTTGCACCAATGAAGCCTCGCTGGAGAAGGTGTGCATGTGCGAGAATGCTTGTCTGAGTGTTCATCAGTGTGCTGTAGTGTACTCTATTGCTAGATTTGCATTAGCGAGCATCAAGCCATTCACTGCTACACAGTCATTAGCAGGGAAAATGGCTGTCAGAAAGGCTGTGTTTTTTTGTTTTTGAATTGCATCTTTGCTGAAGCTAAAATTAGACAGAGGCGGAAAAATCCACTTGTGAGTGTAATTCATTGATGCAAGAAACTACAGATTCTGTTTAGATGAAAGATTTAGAGCAAACATCTGCTCTGAGCATTGCTTCTTTCTTGGCAGAGGTAGGCTCCAGCAAACTGATTATACTGTACGAGCCTGGTTTTAATTAAATGTCTGACGGCGTGGGGCAGAATGGAGACTACAGATCTCCAACAGTCACTGAAAACGTTGCACCTGACTCTTCTCTTCTCTCTCCTGGCACTTCTCAAAGAGCGCTGAGTTATGTGCAGCAAACTGGTCGACAATTTTCCTGTACAAGCCATGCCCCCCCCCACACACACACACAGACACTGATTGGAAATCCGTTTGTCTGCCTGATTAACAGCCTGCTTCTAGACACAATCATATGCTGAAACACAGGCAAGTACAACAGTACAAGCAAGTGAGCAAGCAGAAACAAGCAAGAAAATGGAACCTGTGGCTTCAGTGAAGTAAATAATAGATTTGACATTGACACACAGCAGGGGTGCGTCTAGGCAAGATAAAAGGTATAGGTATACATAGGTAAAACAAAGAGGCACAAGTTGCAGAAATACTCCTGCACAGTGGCATATCTGACTGTTGTTATTCTTTCTTTTCTTTACCACATAGGACATGATTCCTCCAGCATGCATAGGGCTGGGTATCGTTTAAAAAATTACAATACCAGTACCAATACCAGTACCAATACCAGTACCCTGTAAGTGATACCAGTAGAATACTTCATTTGATACCTTTTTTTCCCTACTTCATTTGACAGGTGTGTAGTATAGCAATACTTTCGTACGTTTTGGTGGCATCTTGGCATGCTGAACTGCCAACTCTGTCAAATACACCACCACAGACTGCATGGGTTGTAGCTGTCAATCAATCAATCACACTTTGCAAAATCGAAGAATGCTTGCAGTGATTGGCTACGGGGAAAACCCTACAAATAGTAATTTTTTTCTAGATCTGGGTACAAAAAAGATTGAAGGCAAGTATCATTTGACTGGAGAAGTTTAGATACTACTTGGTACTGGGTTATTTCGGTCAATACCTAAAGGTAACGAGTACTGCAGCCCTAAACACGTAGTAATTAGGATAGCATGCAGTGGACTGCCATTGTGCGTTATCTATGTTCATCAAATTACCATGCACCTATATATTATAGAACTACCCATCAATATGGATACTATGTATACGGCATTATACTTTTATTGCACTATTATTAATATTATACCAGTAACATATTTTTTTCCTGTATTGTGTTACTTGTTAATTGCACTACTCAATATCCCTCTGCAAATTGCCCCTCAGGGAAAAATCAAGTGTTTTGAATTAAATTGAAATGAAAATGTGCTGTTTGTTTATCATTATATCCGATGTTTTAGTCTCACAAACAGTGGCAAGATAAACAAACCAACCATGCCTGTTTTTTACCATAAAAATTAAAGGTTTATTCACATATAAATTGGAATAATCTCACAAATGATGGAAAATCAGCATTTTGTGTGTCTCTCAAATGATGAAAAATAAAAATATTCAGTAGCCTTTATGCTTGTATCACAAAACAAGATAAGCTGGTCAGCTAGCTAACTTTGGGCTTAACTTAGGCTTTCCTGTATCACAGTGTCAGAACTGCATTTGTATTTGTATTATTTTAATAATTAATTTCTTTCATTCCTGACATTCCTTATTGGTTCAATGTAGAGTTGGCCTCTGTATTTCTTCACTGCAGTTCAGGAGAGAGAATTTGTTAATTCAGTCTTTTTAGACTCAGTGCGGTGATTACTGTAAATAAAAAGTATAACCATTTTGTTTTTTACTAAGTAAGATTAGCTATCAGTAAACCATACACTCAACACTGTATTCAGATAGACCTAATCAAGCCTTATTTTTTTTCCTTCAATGTTTATTAATGACTTAGTTATTGTATCTGTAGTTGCTCTCTCTAGCAACAGAAACCATGCTCGTTTTAATTCTTGTAATGCTTTCTATTAATCCTTTGGTTTGAATTTTGGTGGTGGGTTGAACCGTTTGTTTGCATTTGGATCACTGGTTATACCTAAAAAGTAGCCGCAAACCTTTGCCATCAGAATATCTTTGACTGTACTTTTAGCTCCAACTTGTTGAAACTTCTTGTGTCCCTTTAAAAGCATTTCAATCATTAACTGATTTTGTAATTGCAATGTTATTTACCTACTTTAAAGTTCTTTCATTTGACGTTTTGATTGCTTTTTTGATCCTGTGTACATTCAAGAAAGAACTTAACATGCTAAGACTCTGTTTAACAGCCTTTGACTTCCTGAGAAAGCCCAATATTTACTTTTAATATTGGCACTATAAAGGACAGAGTGTTGTTGTAGCTGGAGACTGGAGCAGCAACAGAAAATGTGATGGGCCAATAATACTACTGGTCAAACATGACCATGCCGCAGAGCCACTGAAGTGGTTTTGAACAAAAGAATAAACTGCTTTGTCCACAATCCATTTATTAACACATGAAACAAGAAACAAATGATGAGGGAGAGCAGCCACATGTGTCTCTCTGTCCCTGTTTCACTGTCTCTCTGTGTGTCAGTGACTGAGAACACTTTAACCTGTCCCAAATCAGTTAACCTGACTGGTTTGGTGTACCAGTGAGAGTAAACCAATTCCTCCCTGCCTCCAGCTGGTGCTTAGTGCTCTCCCACCTGTACCACACTGCGTCATTGTGCGGGCATGCTTTGCTCTGCCCCGAGCTGATAAACCTGCCATGGAACAGGTGCGCCAGCCGGCACGGCAGGAGGAAATCATGTCCTGTCTCTGCCTCCAGCTGGTGCTCCAAACACACCCGCCCACAGTACAAGGCTATTAAGTATAAGTTTTATAAGTGTCATGGAACAATTTCTATTGAAGTTAGAGGCTGGAACATATTTTATATGGCACACTGCAAGTTTAGCCCAAGGGCTTTCTGGTTGTGGTTGTATTTATTTTCATTGTATTCACATTCTGTTTAACAAAAATAATAAATTCTCCCATTCTGGCTGATTGTGGCCATTGCAGAATTTACTCAAAATGTGAAGGTTGGAAAAACTATCATACTTCTACAGTACATAATTATATATTTCTGTATCCTACTGCTTTAAAGGGGACATAACACGCTTTTTGTGATTTCCTGTCATTTATATATTCTTATTACATTGGATAAAAACATGGTAAAAGTTCCAAAACATGAGGTTAACATATGCAGGAGTGTGACCTGCAAGTCAAGAGTTATGGCGTCAGCCTGCTCAGAACGCTCCGTTTGCAAAGTTACTTCTACTTCCTCCTTGTGATGACATCAGATTATTCGACCATGCACACAAATGGCCATCCATTCCATAGTCTTTGTTGCTAAGGTTGTTTCTAAGGTTGTTACATGTGTGCGTTGTCTGCTTGCATATTTTGGATTAGATTCGGGCTCAAACATGTACGGATGTATTTGAGTAATTTCCATTTTGAATAAAGAATGAGAAAAAGAAGTGGAATCTTACTACTATAGTTTGTTTACGTAGCCTCCAGAACCGCTGGAAGTCTACTGGGGGCCAGCTTCCAAGAGCTGGCCAATCAGAGCAGAGTGGGCTCATCAGGATGGGCCTTTAAGACACAAGAGCTAAAGCGACCTGTTTGAGACAGAGGCTGCATAAAGGGCTAAAATAAGATAAATAAGGAGTTTTTTTGAATTTGAAATCATGCAAAGATATTCCATTAGGACCCCAGAACATAAATATAGACCTGGAAATGTACATGATATGTCCCCTTTAACTGGCAGAGAGTTGTGTATAATATTATTTTTATATTATTCTCTTGACTGCATGTGAACAGATCAGCATCTGCTGTGCTAAAGAGTCTGTATGGGAATCAATAAATCCCCCGCTTCTGGTGTGGTGTTTTGATATTCCCCTGAAGAGGGGCAAGAAAAAACTGAATTTGCTCACATGGATTAATTATCACATTAAATAATTAGTAGCTGTCCAGTACCTGTGCCTGTGCTCCATTGATCATCAGGTAATACAGTTTGCTGAGGATACTCTGCTGCAGCTGGTCCCAGGAAATAGACCGATCCTCCCTCATTAGGAATGGTGGTCCAAACCTTGAACAGGAACAGAGGACCAAAACAAGTTTCAAATGGCAGTTCACAACACATGCAGCTAGTTCACTTAAGCCCTGACCGACTCATACGTCCCCTTATCCTATTGTAAAGTAAATAATTATTTATTATCATTATCAGCATTAGAGCAGAATTCTCATTACTGCATATCTATAGAAGGACAGAAGGAGATAATAAGAAGTGGAAATAGCTGATGAGGAGAGGGACAACCATCCCTCTGAAAAGATAGATCACATGACACGTTTATTATAATGGACATTTAATTGAGGGCAGCCCTCCATTGTATGCTCAAGATTTATTAGTACGAGACCATGTGAGCATGCATGTGCATAAAGAGACATACAAAGACACACACAGGCACAGAGATGCACACAAAAATACACAGGGAATGACAATGGGGTACTATAAACTATAGATTTATCAGTGGCATTATGAGTAGAGGGTTATAAACGTAAAGTAAGCTTTGCTGCATTTGTAAAGGCACTACTTTGTTTTAGATTCCTGCAGACTTTGAAACAGAGTATAAATCAAACTGATCCTCTGTCTTAAAAGTTCCCATAAGATCATACGTCAATACCAAAATAAATTAGGTTGGATTACTCTTCAGGATGGCAAACATTAAAATTCTGTGGTAGCTGAGGAGCAACAGCTGCAGCAGCCACAACACACAAAGAGACAATATACACAACAAAATGGGAAAGAAAATGACTCAAAATTACAATCATTTCCACTGGATGCTGCTCAGAGACAAAAGAAATCCCTTCTTTTGCGGTAGGTTAACTAGCTTGGTTTGGATTGGATTTAGTATAATTCAAAGGTCTTTAAGCTTGTGTTAACAACTCTCTCCTCATTCCCATAGAGAATGTTTTAACTCTACCAGCCTAAACGTTCACACAGAATGCAGTGAATATCTTATAAATGAAACCTAGTGTGAGCCATTCCTGTTAAAGATTGTCACAATATTAGAGAAGTCTTAATTTATACTCTTTTACAGAATGACATCATGCAATTAATCATCCCTGTAAAAAAGAGACTTTTTTAATGGAATCATGCAGTGATCATCTATTATATACTTATGTAATACGAATAATTAATATTAATTTTATATCTGCCACCAGAGACGTGAGAATCAGCACTGAGATGTATCAGAAGTGAAATGTCATGAAATTCTTCACTTGCAAGAGAAGTGATGCAAAAACAATGAACATTTACATAAAATGTGAAACTTTATTCATTCTCATCTTCTGTGTTCTGTTGGTTTCGGAGTTTAAACCAACCAGCCAATGAAAACCAAGAGCTTTCACACTTTGCTGATTTTCAGAAATGTACCTATGATACTATTCTGCAGAGAACCAGAGCGAGAAGCAAGTATGTGACTCCAATGTCATTTTCTTGGCACAGATGAGTCCTCCAGCTGTCATCTGATGAGAGCGAGATAGGTGGGTGGTTTGATCAACGACGCTGAGGCGTTTGAAGGAGAAACTGAGACACCGACCCTCATGGATGGGATTGGACTTGCTCACAGTCGTGTTGGCACCTATATTGATCTCTCTGGTGTCTGATGGATCTCTATATCGTGCCAGATGTCAGATTCCTCAGTCGTCTGATTTGAAACTCATCTCACTGAGATAGATGTGAGTCCTTTCTGTTCCAGGGAGCCAACATGACCTTGGCGTCCTTCACCACCAGAGCGAGGCTAGATGTAAAAAGCGCACTGAACTACTCATATCTGCGGAAAAAAGCGTCAGTTTTCTCATTTTTAGCTCAATACTTTTTTAGCTAAAATGATGACTGTCGCTTTAATGATTTGCTCAGCTGTAACTGGCTAATATAAGCTAATGCTAACACTAAAACTCTGTCGGTTGGTTGAAAACTCTGTCTCAAGCTGAAAGGTTATAAAATGAGAACTGTGTAAAGTGTCCTTCATATGCGCTTGATGGCTACATATATGATATCTTTCTAAAAGACCGAGGCTAATGTTGTTAATACAACCCTTAGATGGTTTGAAATCTTATTATAGTGTAACATACTTGGACAAGCAACACAGTGGTTTAATCAGAGTGTGATTTGCTGGGGATTTCCCCCCCACTGGTCTATATATCCCTGCCTCTGCTGAGTTTTATCCCCGGTGGGAACAAAAATATATCCCCCTCACAGTGATTTATGCTGCTTCACTCGTAGACCATATAAAATATCAAAAATAAAAATAGGCTAATCTTAGTAAAGCGCTGCAACATGAGAACAGTTGTTAGTGCAAACAACAATAAAATCAGAGAGCTGAATTAAACAGTGACTTGCAAGAATGACATTATGTGTATTGGCACGTCTGGCCAAGTAGCGTTATCCACAGTACTGAAAGAAGCGTTGGAGGTTTAATTCTGGCATGTTAAATTAGCATTTAACCTTTGTTTTGTTGTATATAATTATATCTCCTATGTGTCCAGATGAGGAAAGCACAAGGCATGAACTTGACATCGCATTGCTGAAAGTGAAAATATCATGCTAATAAAAAAAAAAAATGGATAAATAAATAAATTAATTAATTAAAATATTCTTGCAAATGCAGTGGTGAAGTTCAAGTATCATAATTGTTTCATAATTATTTTATAAATGTTACTGTAACAGCTGCTTCATAATCTATAGGTCCACTGTGACTCTGATTTATTTTCATGAATAAAAACGTATCAAAAACACGCCCTACCCCTCTGATTTTTTTCACAAATCACACCCTGGGTTTAACAATATTTTTATATTAATATTTTCAAACAGTTGCTTCACTTTTACAAGAGAAACCACACAAAATAATGTAGTTAGCTAATGACATGGCTCTTAGATTTGGAATTAATGCTACATTACTACTATAGATAGTAAGCAAGTTAGAACTGCATGCTAACATTTGCAGCCTACGTTAGAGCAAATAAACACAGTTTAATCATTCTTTACAATTTTGATCTTGTGTTTTTGGTTCCAAACTCTTGAACTGCTGAGTATTATTCTTATTAGTGAGCCATGCACACCATCTCAGAATGTGAAGAAACATGAGTTATGGTTGCTACATTAGTTATGGTTGCTAAGCCATGATTGGACAATCACTGCTGGGGGATGGGTTTTGCAAGTGGTCAATTTATGTAATTACCTAACAGTCTGTTGGCCTGCTCCTGCAGCGTTGCACACCAACAGCAGAATCTTTACAGGGACGCCCTGGTTGAGGAACTCTGACGACAGCGTCCCAGATGCAGGTAACCTTTGACCCTCAGGACCAGTGGAGTATGGAGAGGATGGCAGGCTGTGATGGTACCCTGGCAGAGAAGGAATAACACAGGAGAAAGTGAGAAAGAGAGTGTGGGGCAAAGAGGAAAGAGGAAAGAGGCTCTAAGAGAACGATGAGCTAGAGGATGTTTTTTTTTTTTTTATTTTCTACAGATACAGTCACAATTTCTTGATAAATCCTGCTGATGCTGATCACATTCTTCACAGCACCATGCTTTCACATTGATACTGAGGCTGTGGTGATGAAATACATGATATTTCACATTTTCTCCTTGAAAGGAAGATGACTGATCTCATGTACTGAAAATGTGATCATTGAACTTAACACCTCTAACAGGGAGTGAGAAGGAGAATTGAGATATATAAAGTGGCGAGACAGCAGCTTTCTATTTGGGGAACAGTGAATCAGAGGGGAGAACAGATGGACCAATGGCTGCCTGCACCCTCAGCAGGAGGTATTATCTGATGCATCTTCTGCTCCACATCCTGTCCTGGTGGGGTGCCAAGCAGTCCCACTTCTCTCCCGTTCCCCTTGTGTCTCTAACAACACAGAGGAGTGTGACTGACTGAGCGAAAAGCTGAGATTATAAGATTCCAGTGAATCATGACGTCAGCAGAGCTGCGTTCTCGTCACTCGGCTGACAATCTCTGGGCTAAGCACGCAGGTCAGCGCCTCAGAAGTTCACGGTGATAAATCACATGGTAAATTAGACTCACAGACGCAGACGAGAGGGTATTGATTGGCTGTGCCGTCCCCAAACCACAACGTTTCATTCACGCTATTGTTTGCACCTGAACCATGATCCATCACAGCTGCCAATGGAAAATGCCATGGCTGAGCATCCTGTAACTGAGATCCATGCGAAGTAGCAAGCTGCTGCGGTCGCACATCCCTCCTCTTACAAAATAATTGGGGTGTGAGGATGTTAAGCTTTGCACTGCATGAAGAGCGAGACCTATTTAAAACTAATCAAACTCTACATATAAACCATCAAAGCTTTAACATTAAACCTCTGATTGCAGTGTTTTGACCCTGAGAATGACAGTAACGATAAGTATGCACAGCTTTTCATTTGTTAATGTCGGACTAATCAAGCTAGTAATAAAACTTCCTTAAATCATGTGGCGCAATTTACATGAGCAGTGACCTCTGACAGCTCTGGGAATGATCTACAAGGAAAAATCTCCTTTTAAATACCTAGTGAAACATGTTCATGAAACAGCAGTAAAATGCCGAGGTCACCTCCTGGCCTGTCCCGCTGAGATTTATACAAGGATGCTTGGGGGGAGACCTACCTCTCATCGCTCAATAAATCAATTTTTTTTATGGCACACTGTCAAAAACTGCACCATTTCTGGACATTTTTTCAAGGCTCCTTTCACTGCTCTCCTGTTTTTTGAAACCTTATTTACAGGGTGAATAATGTTGGAGGTATGAGGCGTGTGTGCTTGTGCGTCTTCAGTTGCGCGTATGTGTTTTAACACCATGGAACAATTCCCATACTGAAAAAAGCACTTAAAGTACAACACATAAAATCCACACTCATATTTAAACATAAACACACACCACACCAGAAGTTAACTTTGTTTAGCTCACATACCTGTTGATCCTAATCTCTTATGATCAAAAAGCCTCTAACTAATTCCAAGAAACCACAGGAGGCTTGTGGATTCATCATTCCTCGGCACTCTCAGGCTTCTTTCATTGTTGAACAGCCACACAGGATGAGCCAGGCAAAACATAGCCAGACTATGTGAAAGCCCATAATTAAACACCTCTGCCCCTACAGCAATCTCCTGAACCCACAGCTACAACCCCCCAATCCCGTTAGTTGTCTGCTCAGGCATATTCAAGGTTTTTGAAAAAAAGGCTGTTAGCTGCACACATCTACATCTTAAAAAAAACAATTAATTGACTGAGAATTTCATACATGATGCTCATTTGTTGAATGGAAAGATGAGTGAGATTATGTGACTTAATAAGCACTTTGCTTATATAAAAAGTATAATATGTTATGAATCTATGCTCCAAAATATCTATCACTAGTCTCACTAACTGTGCAATATTAGGTTAGATCTTATTTGGTGTGTGCTAGTTCTAGTGCACAGAGCAATGAAGCTGTGGGTTGGGTGAATTTATTTTGCTTGTGACAAATGCTTCATGTACACTGTAATTGGCAACAGGTGGCAGGCCGATGAAGATAAATTCTATTGATAATATTCTAATATGAGATATTTGATTTGATTAAAATCATTTGTTAAAAAATGAATGAGAATGTCTTCATGAGTTTCCTTAGCTGAGATTTAAAGGGGACTTATTATGCTCATTTCCAGCTCTATAATTTTACTCTGGGACTCCACTAGAATAGCTTTGCATAATCATAAACTCTTTATTTATCTTATACTAGCTCTTTATGCAGCCCCTCAGTTCACCCTCTGTCTGAAACAGGCTGTTGTAGCTCCTGTCTCTTGAGTCGTGTTAAGTTACTGCTGATGCAAACCCCACATTTCCTGCTTTACTGTTTCATATTAAAAGCTTTTAAATGACTAAATAATGTGAGACTTTTATTGTAAAGAATTTACAGGGAGTGAAACATGTTCCTCACTAAATAAGCGGAGCTTTGTTGCCAGCGCTAAAACCTGGTCAAAATAACAAGATATGTTATAACCTCATACATATGACTGAAAATGAGGAAAAGCATAATAGGTCCCCTTTAAACTGTAACTGAGGCACACAAACACAGGCAGTGAAGTGTTTCTTCACTTGTAAAATTGTTCAGCAGTCCATTAAATGATTAGCAAAACCCAAACTACAGTATGAAGCATGATCTCTTTTTACTGAAAACTGGCTGATAAATGCAGAGGAAGACATATCAGTTTTCTGTTTGTACCAGAGATAAAAGAATGTGAAATGGATACTTCAATGTGAAAGCCAATTATCTGTTATATTCTTTGGCAGGTGATCCCATATTCATGTCTTGTCTTGGCACTGCTGCTCCCAACAGTGATATTGTGCTTATTAATTTCTGTCAGTGCACCATCAAATCCCAAACAGAGAAGACTTCTCTCTCAGTTGAAACTTGTGAGCAAAGCTTAGGGATTTTATACATTATTCATTTTTAATGTAAAGCACTTAATCATGTCTGCACTGTCCTCCATTTATCAAAAATGTGTCAAAGGAGTGTTTAAAATGTCTCTGAAGTTCCATCATGACTGAAGGGCTAGTAGTTTCAAATATTCAAATAAGGATTCAAATATCTTGGGGATCGTGATAGACTCAGATCTCTCCTTCAAAACTCAGGCTAAGAAGGTTTGCAACAGGGTCAAGTACAATCTAACAAATTTCAGATTCATAAGGAATTGCGGCTGCAATGAGGCTGCTAGAATGTACAGGAATGCTGTGATCATATCGCACCTAACCTACTGTTTAACAAGCTGGTCACAGGCAAGTAGTTCAACCTTGAGACCACTAGAATCATTATATAAACAACCCATGAAAACCTTTGATAAGAAGCCTAATAGTTTTCACCACAGCAACATACTGGAAAAACCATAACCCTCTGAGCTGGGAAAACCTAATCGAACATGCAAATACATGTCTCATCTATAAAATTGTTAATTGCATGGCTTCTCTTCCACTCTGTTGCTTTGTTAGGCAACCAGTAAATACAAATCAGGTTACAAGAGGAGTCACAAGAGGAAACTGCATTATCCCACTAAGACAATGTGCTCTCAGTCAATCTGCCTTTTAAAGCAGCACATGAATGGAATGCTGTACCAGTCCACATCAGGGAACTTACCACTTACAGGTCCTTTTCTAGATAGTTAAGAACATGTCTTACAAGCCACAAAATCTGTCAGCACTAGTTTGGATGCCTTCATCATCTGGCAAATGTCTGTCAATACACACACTTGTATGCTGCTGTTGTCCTTATATAATATATATAAGGACAACAGCTGCATATACTTGTTTTGGACCTGGTCTTGCACAAAGAGACATTATAGTTTTGGCATTTAACTTGTGCATTTTCTTTTCTAGAGACCGAAGCATGCGAAAACAGAAGAAACTTAGGAAGACTGTTAGCTAAACCACTCTGCCAAACAGCAATAGTCCAATCATAGCTTTAGGTACCCCAACTAGGCATGCCAAGCTTTGTATCTCTTCACACACACCAGCATTATGCATTCACATTCATTTGTTGTGTTAAAAAAGCCCCATTCATGGCTACCATGTAGTATTTCCCCACTGTGTGGAAGCTGGTCCTGGATGCTATCAGAGTTTGAGCTAATGATAGCAGTTCTGTCCTGCTCTTTATTGGATTTGGGGAAGTTTACAATCCAGGAACCCAAGCCAAACTAACTGAGATAGCTTTAAGTTTGCCAAATGCATCAGTTTGTCCTCATCCTAAAAGCCTTTACTCTTGTAATATTAAAAGTGACACATACAATTTGAAAATATGAACAAAAAAGCTAAGTGGCCAGACAGGGTTATGTTAGAATAAAATAACTGTCTGATCCTATATTTTTCCTAAATTACCATATAATACAAGGTCTAACTAGCTCTGTACTGCAATACAAGAACAATGCTGTGTCTTTATTTCCATATCTTTTGCATGGATCATCAACTGGTGAGGATGCTAACTGTTTGCCTGAGAAATCAAGTGCATATGTAAAACTCCTTTTACATAATTAAGATTCTGCATTTTTCACAAACTCATGAAGCTAAAGTGAGCGTAATTAGCAAGCTATCTAGAGCTGATAAAATCTGCCACCAGCAGTTGTCATTTCAGGCAAAATCAATTGTTGGCTTGAAATGAGAAACCTGCATTAAAAGGACCAATTGTTTCAAAAATAAAACATTTTGAGTGGTATTCCTTCCACTGTTATCATTGTAAACTGCATTATCTGCTGTGCAACAACAGAAAGCATAGCAACAGTAACTAACAGGGATGGGGTTTAGCGAATAAAAATGATAACAAAAACAAATTCCAGTAACCAATAACAAAAAGGGGTCAGAGCCATAATGTCTGGTCAATAATTCCTGTGACCCAACATGATCTTATGAGACAGCAGTGCTAGGAAAGGCATGAAATTATGACTTTAGTGCATAGAGGAGAGGTGATATATACAGTGGTGAGAAGATGATGTAAGAGATTAATTTTAAGCCCTACAGGGTTGGGAGTCAGGAGTGGGAAGGTCACGTCACTATTGGTTTGCCTTTGGCTTGATCCAAGGGTATGTAATTTTTTTATTCATAGCAGACACTGAACAGCTTTTTACTGAGCGCCTCATGCTGTCTCTGACAGCCGCTCACATCAGGAGGTTTTAAATCTAAGTTAGGGCCGTGAGTAACTATTACCTTGAAATTCACTGAGAGGACGGCAGTAAATTCAATCAATCATGCGTATTACGAGTATTAAAGGAACTGGCCACAAATGTGCATTATGAAGCATAATAAAACAGGGTTACCCTCAGATTTTTCGCTTCAATTGCCCACAAGATGTATTGGTTTTGGACTAAAGAGATAATCCGCACTGAAGCTTTCCTTCCACTGCACATAAAATGCTTAGATTACTAAGCTTAGCTTTAATGAGACTCCTGGTGAGAGTTTGTTATTCCATCTCAAATGCAAGACTGAGTTTTTTTGTTTTCATTTAAGCATTTATGGATAATTGATGAAAGGTCTCTCAGGGATCAGACCTTTTAGGTTTAATTGCAGGAGGGGCATAAAGATCACAACTTAATGGCGCCAGACAGTCTAAAAGTATTACAGATCATTGTTGTGACTTCACAGAAAAAAATGCAATAAACATGCATTTTATATGTGAATACAATATTTTTAATGGCACTCTTTATGCTATTTTGATTTTACAACTTTGATTAATCACACAGAGTAAGGCAGAAAATATTCATGAGGTGTGGTTTGTACTTGCTTTATCTGAGTAAAATAAAAATAAATAAAGTAACCTAATATATAATTTAATTTAAGAAATACTGGTGGGATATTTATCTATTGGGTAAGTAAATTTTTATTTTCAATTATGTAACAAAAAAAAACAAGCTTATGTTTCCTTTTTAGTGTCCTGTCATACTTGGTTTGCTCAGTTTTTGCCTTAAAAAAGTTACATAAAGACAAAAAAGTAATGGAGGTGGGAGGAAAGGTACTAAATGTTTTAGCAGATGAGCTGTGCATATATTTCACTCTATCAAGTGCATATTAATTTAAAACATTAGTTACAGTGTATGAGTGATATCTTGTTGATATTAGTATATGTTAATGTCCCTTAAATGATGATGGTAGTCTTACATCCATTCTCACAGAGCAAATTGTGAGAGTGGATGTGTTGAGTGGTAATGTAGAGACTCCATCAACCCCAGCAGGCCGAGCCAGTTAGAACCCAGCAGATTTACTCTGTGCCAGCTTCAGACCTGCCAGACTCTCGGGGGGGGGGGGCTTTTTTAAGGCATCACTGCTCTGTGCAGTTATTCACCAACATAAATTAAGACACTAAAAGTCACATTCTTAAGGTAGAACAGCAGTACTGTGACCACCCTACATTTACAGCCCTGTGAGAGAGCACAACAGAGCTGCACCTATTTGTTTACAGCATAAAACAAAAGACAAGGGGATACTACACACTGAAATACTTCTGAGCACAGTTTTTTTGAAGACATAAATCTGATAGCACAAGAGAAATCTGTGCAGGGGGTACGTAATTCACAGAGCTCGATGTGAAGTTATATACTTCTTAATGTGTTCCCCTAGGGCCCCCTGCAGTAAGGTGCATTCCCTGTGGGTTTCATTAAGCAAAGTAAATTAATAAAATAAAATTACTTTGTTTGCTTACAGATCAGTGTGTACACCGACATTAAAGTCGGGAAAACTATCAGTGTGGTACCACAGACTAGTCGATGTGTGTTATGTTGTGACTAAAAATAACATGTTATACCTGAGATCCGTGCAGAGCCCCCTCTGATGTAGAGGGGCGGAGCCTGGAAGGCGTAGATGACATCATTCTCAGCTATGCTGGTTAGATCCTCTTCATCAAAGAAGGAGCGCTGGAACCCTGTGGAGTAAACCTCTGTCAGGATCACCTGGAGACGAACAGAGATACACACACACACACAGACACACACACACATACACGTTAAGTTTCCTTACTGCAGTGCCGTTATACAGAATATGTCATAATACAGCACAAGTGAACTTTGAACCCACTTGATAGTACACCAACCTTTGCACTATTATTCCCCTTAATTCCCATTCCCATTACACTCAAAAATCCATCCTACTTAAAAGACAGGTTCAAAATTTTCCAAGGCTGTCTTAAAACAACAGTCAGGTGTCCATATGAACAGTGAAAGAGGTTTTCCTTGCTGTAATCATCATCATACTGGTTATTAAAAGATCTGCTTCAAATATGCTTTTAATGTAAGTGATGGGGGCCAAAATCCAGTGTGTCCACACAGTTATTTTGTGCAAAAAGGTGATCTAAAGCTTATATGAGGCTTCAGCAGTCTGAGTTAGTCTTATCAAGTGGATATCTGCCACATATTTGCAGTCTTTTTAGCATCACATTCCCCCTTTGTATTTCCTTGGACAGTGTTTCCCTGTTGAGCTGCGGTGGAATAAGATCTGCATTATAATCACACTCATGTGCCAGCCAAGGTGAGCTGTGCTGCTCTGTCACAGTAGTTTATGGTTTAAAATAGGAACATATAAGAAGAATAACACAAGGGAGTGGAAGCACAACTGTGTTTATCACTGCTTTTGTTACCTGGTCTGGGGAAATTTTCCCCTCGTCAGCCACCATCCTCCTCAGACAGGCCATGGAACCAAACAGAGGCACAGCCAGCCCGACTCGCAGAAACCTCTGTCCTTTGGTGCTGAACACCAGAGTCACACACAGCGGCCTGCCAGAGATAAAGACACACAATCAGGGACGGTGGGAAACAGCCCAGCCTCTATTTTGCCTTCTGTGCCATTTCTACTGCAGCCTCCTCTATGGCCAGGAAGGGACAAAAGAAGACTTTCATGAATAAATCAATACATTTTAACATTAATAATAGATCATTAGGACTTAGTTTTATGTGTGCAAAATAATGGAATCTCTACTGCATTTTTAAAAACGAGGAGCGTTTGGCTCTGACCTCTCCAGAGGCTGTGCTGACATGAGCAGGGTGCTGGGACATAATGGCTTCTTTGAATACCAGTACACTGAGGAGATACAGAAGAGCCCAGCCTGGTACCTGTGGGAGTCTGTGGCCTAGAGACTGTAGCTAGTGGCATAGAAAGACATGGCCAAGAGAGGCTGTATGGAGGAATGGAGGGGTGATGACAAATGTTTTTTTGTTATTTATTTGCACCTCAATATAGTACAACTAATTCATTTAATCTGAGATCAACTCTATTGATCCCTTTCAGGGAAATTAAAGTGTAACAACAGCAAAACAAAGTGCAAGAACATGTCATAGTATAGCTAACATTTAAAAATATGAAAACTCAAATGTATACTAATATCAACATTTTAACTGAAAGGAATGGAAAAAGAATAGGTACAACAGAAAAATAAAGAAGCAGAATATTTCTTTAGATAAGGGATCAAAATAAAAACAAAATCACAGCTCATACAGAAACATTTATCCTAGAAAGATGTTCGAGAATGAAAAAGTCTGGCGTGTTCTTGATCATCGCACAGTGGAGGCTCTGAGTGATGAAGATGCAGAGTGATAGCAGGGGATGAGAGATGACTGCACAAGGATAACCTCTACTCTACAGCCAAGGAGTTTGGATACAAAACATCTGCAGTACTTTGAAGTTTGTTCTATAACTAACTGGAAACCATTTTAAAAATTTAAGAATAGGAGTTATCTGCATAATTCCATTGGTTCTTGTTAGGCACAAGAAGTATTGTTAAGTCTGTATATCTGAAACAAAACAAAACAAACAACAAAACCTACTGAACCGAAAGATTTACTCTTGTTCCACTGATTTGGGTGGGAAACAGGAAACTTCAAAAGAGCACAGTAGAAGAAGTATACAGTAAATTGGCAGCACTAATCAAGCCACGGTTCAAGGAGGAGCTCCAATTTATGCTAATTACATTTTTCACACTAATAAGGACAAAACAAATCATGGTAACCGCTCTGTAGTGGGGAGGGAATTGCACCCAAAGCTTTAATTTCAGCATTAATTTGAGACGATGATTTCAGTTTTCAGCCACTGAGATAGAATATTCATGTACAAAAGGTCTCTGTCACATTCCCAGAGCAAGCTTTGCAGCCATGTAGTGTAAATAAAATCATCCAACATGTAAAGAGCACATGATTGCCAAGAGACAGAGCCCAATGTTTGGATTGCTGGGCATAGCAAATGTTGGTTTGGTAACAAACAGTATGTGTTTATGGCTTACAGACATGATCTAGCTGTGAGTGAGCTGATCTCTTCACACAGAAAAATATATTTAAAAATGCTTTAAAGACAATCCATCTGTTTTCTCCTCTGTGTATCCCTTCAGAAGTGTTTTCAGAAGTGTTTTCTCTCACCTTATCTGCCACACAGTAAAAAGAAAGGACGGTGACTAAATAATCTCAACTTGGCACACTGTCAGAACGAAGCTTTTAAAAACAATTTCCCAAATTAGAAGGGATGTTGGCTGAACTTGTGTGAACTATTTCAAAGACTAAAAGCTGAAAGGAAGGAAATAAGTGGCGAGAATGAAACCTGGCAAAGAGTGATCAACACACCTCTGTGTGTCAATCATGATAAAGAGATGAGCCTTACATACTGTACGGGGGCTGTGCTGTGTAAAAGCTACATTTTAGATTAAAAGCTCTGCCAATCAAATGTTAATATTTAGATTTATATTATAGATGAAATAAGAAAGAAATAGTAAGAAATAAGTAAGAAGTAGTCAACAGACATTTTGGGATTTACACTTATTCACTTTCTTGCCAAGAGTGAGATGAGAAGATTAATACCACTCTCAGGTGTATGAGTCTTCTCATCCAATGCTCTGCCCAAAAGCAAAGAAGTGTATTACCCAAAATGTAAAATTTTCTTTAAGGTTAGATTGACCTCTCCAGGGTGTACTCCTCCTCTTGCCCAATGAAAATTGGGAAAAGCTGCTGCATTCACAGTGAACCTAAACAGGAGAATTGATTTAAAAACGGACTGATAGATGGTTAAACAGGACTGATTATGCTCATTTCCAGCTCTAAATTTATACTTTTGGACTCCACTAAAGTAGCGCTGTATGATTCACAGTACAAAATACTTCTTATTTGTCTTATACTGACCCTTAATGCAGCCCCTCAGTTCAGCTTCCGTCTCTTAACAGGTAAGCTTAGCTCATGTCTCTTTAAGGCCCCCCTTCTGATGAGCCCACTCTGTTCTGATTGGCCAGCTTTCCGGAAGCTGCTGAGGGGCAGCTGTATGAGAGTCATGTTAAGTTACTGCTGATGCAAACCAACATTTCCTGCTTCACTGCTTCAAATTAAAAGCTTTTAAATGACTAAATAATGGGACACTTTTATTGTGACACAACAAGATATGGACATATTTAGAATCCTGTTCAGTGGATCAGTTAGAAATAACGCAGGGAGGTATAGAACAAGCAGAACAGCCACAGTGATGATGATGTTTGATGAAGAGCTGCAGACAACCAGCACAGCTCCAACAGGTAAATTACTTATTTTACTTTTCCCTGCTGTGTAATGGAGTCATGGCTTGGTGTTATTACTCCCAAAACATGGAAAAACACCGTAATGTTAGTGGAGTGGAGCAGTGAACTCACGCGCTGTGCGTGGAGCAGATGACCATATAAAGAAATCCATCACGAGCCAATATCGGCTTGGGCTGAGAGTAGAAAAAACTGTTGGAAACTGAGTGTTCACAGCATTCTGAAGCTGGTACTTTTTGCTCACAGGAATTACTTCTACATACATTTACCTCATTATTTGACATGTCAGCCACTTTTGACATGAACATCTGACATTGTAACTATATATATATATATGTATAACTGAAAATAAGGAAAAGCATAATAGGTCCCCTTTAATATTTGGGTTAGGGACAAGTTTTTTTGGTTTAGAGTCAGTCAACTCTATTTATATCCACCCTGAGAAGTCAAACTCAGTTTGCACCATACTACATAAAAGAAGTTGAAAAAGCTGAAAACCGATGGAGATGTCAAACAATTAAAGGAGCAGTGTGTAGGATTTAGTGGCATCTAGCGGTAAAGTTGCAGATTGCAACCAACCTCTCCCATCACCCTCCCCTTCCAAGCGTGTAGGGGAACCTACAGTGGTCAGCTTCTAACAGCCCGTCTCCCCTGGACAGGATGGGAGAAGAGGCACGTTACAGGAGACCAAATATCAGATTTAGTTTCTCAGTTGTGAATAGGATCACAATAACAAGCAGAAACAAGTATTATAAAGACCAAAAACAAGTATTGTAAGCATGTTGTGAGTATTTAAGTGAAAGCCAGTGTTTAGAATTTAAAACAAAAACCAATAGGTGGTGTGTGTTTGTTTGAGAAAGAGACTACCACGTAGATAAAGTGAGAGAGGCACTGGCTGAAAAACAGAGAATGAATGGGGTCTCCCCTCTTGAAAATGTCAGGATTTCCTGAACAGGTTGACCTTCGTTGACCTGACATGGAGGCTGAGTGGGTGTTGTGATGTAAAGTTGAATAAGACATTGTTTTTAATAGCTTAGAGGGGTTTCCACCAGCTTTTCCTCTTTGATAAAAGCCTGCCAGCTCCACAATAACTTGTGTTCCTACTGTATGTGGTGCATGAACAAACGTGGGTGTTGTCCAGCTGTTCTTTTACTGCAACCCTCTTTTTAATGCCTGAAGCTTAAGTTTAACAGCATGAACATCACAATCAACAACATAACAATCAAGCATTAAAGAAAGCACTGATATTGTATATTAATATTGCCTTGGAAACTCAAACTAAAGTCTAAAATGGATGCAATCATTTATTTGGAACTGTCTGTACTACTGTCTGTACTACTGTCTGTATTAACAAGACAAGAAGAAGAGTCTATAGCCATGAAGTGGCTCTGTGCTGCTGTATCTTTTAGCAGGTATAAATTTTACCATCTTAGTTTAGCATGTTAGCATGCTAACATTCGCTAATTAAGATAATGCTAATTATTAACGCTAATTTATTTCACAGGTCCTTTCATTTTATACTAATTTCCTGGAAATTATCTGAGTAATTTGCAAGTAGTTAATTTTTAGGAAATTTTACAGAGTGTGGTGAAATTTAGTACAAATGATAAAAAAAAACACGAAAAAAGTGTTAAGTTGGTTTAGTTGGTAAGTGCCAGTTCATTATATTTGGGTTCATATATAGTTGTTAATTTGCAGAAATTCTTCATAAATTGGACTCTAACTGGTAGAAAATGCTCAGTTTTCATTGTGTAGTTTTGTATGTCAAACTACATATTAACATATTAGGTTGTTTCTTCTCTATAATGAGCACATTTCCTGTATACTACCAAATTACATTTCCAACTCTTTCAAAGAAATGTCCTAGGAATTAACAGCTACACAGCAGCTACTTTTACTAAATTATTGAAAAAACATGTGCTAATATGTTGTTTGACACACAAACCTTCACACTGAAAACTAAATATTTTATGTCTGTTAAAGAATTGTCAAGAGTCCATTTTTGCAAATTAAGAACTATCTATCAACCCAAATATAATGATGGGTACTTAACAATTAAACCAACTCAACACTTTTTTCTGTTTTTTCCTATAATTCCTACTTAAAATGTCTTTAAAATTAACCATTAAATACTTGCAAATTACTTTACATTTTCCAGGTAATTAGTATAAAATGAAGGCACCTGAAAAATAAACTAATTAGCAGTAAAAAGTCATGGGATCAGGAGACTAGCAATGCTTGTACAAAATGGCACAGCAATCTATCCAGTAGTTGTTGAGATATTTCAGTCTGGACCAAAGTGGTGGACTGACCGGCTAAAAACAGCAGTGCTCACCTGGTCTGGCGAAGAGGAATGGGGAGTGAGATGCAGAGGAATGGGTCAAAGGTGTTGCTCTGTTTCAGACAGTGTGGGCATGTCAGCGAAGATCTACGAGAGAGTAAGTACACAGTTACATTAGTCTTGAAAAACCAGCTGTACTAACTTGACACAGACTTCCAAATAATTTCAGAGTCCTCCTGATTAAGTCTGGCAGGAATGGAGATGGCTTAATCTTGTTACACAAGTGAACAACACAGTCAAAATGAACACAGTGTTCCATACAGGACGCCTTGATCTGATTGTGAGAACGGAAAAGATGAGTGATGTAACTGATGAGAACGAGAGGGATCAGGGGTCGGGGTGGGGGTGTGGTAAGTAGTAGAAGAAGCCCCCTGGGGTGATTGGTGCTATAAACGGAAAACGGCAGGAGCGGTTTCCATCTTGTTGCATCACTCTCACCAGTGCTACTAATGCTCATGTGATGCCATAACAGGATCCAAAGCAGAGAAAAGTAGGGAGCTTTCATAAGTGATGGCCTTTCTTCTTCTGCATCTGAATGCACAAGACATGGATCACTGAAAGAGGAAATGACTGGATGCGTACAACAGTGATTTTCAATTCAACAAGTTTCCTGTTCAGTCCCTTTTGTTCATGATCACGCTTAAATCCCTCTCCACTTCTCAGGAGGAAAAAACCTATTCCAGTAAGTTAACTGTCTGAGCAATGACTCAGACAGCCCACTGAGGTTAATGGACGGATTGCTGGAAGTGATTTTGTAAACTGTCCTGCAAGTAAATTAAATCTTTTGTCCATTATTCTGAATCTTTAATCATAGTTTAATCATAATTTTTAATCTGTGAAGGATTTCCCTGGATACACTTTTCTGCAAATGCACAATGATCAAGTGAATCTTTAATAGATGCTTTCTATCAATATTGATTTATGGACAGCAAAGTCAGCCCACAAATTTAGCTTATTACTCTAGATCTCAAGGCTCAATGGGCATTTGCATGAATGAGAAACATCAGTGGATGTCGACCAAAATTACTTTGTACATGAGTGGATTTGACATTAACCAGTCAGACACACAAATCAAATGTAGTATTAAATTCAAAATGTAATAAAGCTCGACTGGGCTCAATCAATCTTCAGTTGTACACACTTATATCTAGAAGCAACAACTAATTTAATTTTTCTTGGAGTTTAGAGAAACAACCTTGTGCATGGAAGCTCATAAGTTTCATTTCTAAACCGGCTAGAAAATAAAAGATTTAGTCAGAAAGGGAATAAAATTCAAAAAAAAAAAGAAAAAAAAGATTGGAAAGGGAATAAAAAATTTTCTCCTGAGTAAAGACACCCCCGTTAGCAAGTGTGCAGTCTAAACATTAAAGGAGTGTGGTTGTACTTTGCAGGTCTTTGGTATGACTGTGTGTTAGCATATCAGTGTGAAAGATGGTGTTGCTGAAATGGCTGCTCAGCAGGCTTCTTCTGGAAAAATACAGGGAGAAACATATTCCCACCGCCTCAGACTAGTTAGACCTAATAAAAGCAGAAAGACGATCATTAAAGAAAGCTCTTCTGCTAGTTTTGAAATCCCTCACCACAATGGATTTCAGTACAATATATACATGAAAAAAATACACCATGGATCAACAGATAAGGTGCATATTTGTATTTTCAATGCCATGATCTACAGGGCACAATGCTAATGTCCTTACTCTGATTTAGCTTTTCATTTCTTTTCTTTTATTATCAGCATGGCAGATATAAATCTACAACTATGTGGGGTGAAATAACTTTTTCTCAATGACAGATTCGATTCGATTCACTACTGCTACTGTAACTGTAATGCAAAGCACCATGCTGTATATAAAATGATGATAGACTTCAGTGAAGCACAAACCAGCTGAAACCAGTAGCTACACCAGCACATAGAGTGTTATATAGAGTGTGAGAGAGTCTGGGCGACTTTAATCTACAGTAAGAAAGAATCATGTGTTTTATGTATCAGGATAGAGACTACATTTTGATTAAATCAAAAAATAACTGATTCATTTCAACTGACAAATTTCTTTTTGCTGTCACAAACTAAAAAAATACTCCCCTCTTATCTTCTCATTTCTCCCTGGCTCTGGTGAACATTTACAAGCTTTACAGGGCATCTTACCATGGGAAATTAAGCCATAGATGAACTGTTCAAACGTGTTTTCCTTATAGGAAGGCACCTGACAGACTCAGTGGGGGGTGGGTGGGAG
Organism: Thunnus albacares; assembly: GCF_914725855.1. Lineage (NCBI taxonomy): Eukaryota > Metazoa > Chordata > Actinopteri > Scombriformes > Scombridae > Thunnus > Thunnus albacares. The sequence goes on along the minus strand of NC_058122.1, from coordinate 7,276,823 downwards.
GGGGGAGAGGGGGAGTGAATAAAGCTCTATTCAAGCAAGCCCAGCTGACACTGGCTCTTAGTGGATCTCTCCCTCTTGGCAGAGTAGAATGGCTGCCCTACGGATGTCTTATTCTCGCCAGGAAACAGTGAGGGCAGCTGCACTCCATGCATACAAATCACACTCAGGCCCCAATAAAACATAGATGTGCCCCACGTTGCTATAAAAAACTTAAAAAGAGAAAAGCAGCAGAGGAAGAGGTGATATTCTGGTGATGCTCTAATGGAGGAAGCGTGCAAAGGTTGAGAGGTATGTATTCCCTGTCTGCGATGCAGCCATGCTGAAGAGACTCTGAGCTTGATGCTTTCTTCACTGCTGTGGCTTTGAGGGTAGCTACTCAAACATTTTCCAGGATAATGCATCACACTAGTATCTTTATCTAATTGAGTTTCTTTCCTAAGGCAGGCAATTAAAAAATAAAAAGTCTCAATAAGTTATAATTTAATAGATTGGCAGCTAATTCTTCCCACTAAGCCTGACAGCTACTGTACTGTCTGTTGGTGGATAAAGGGTAGTTTATTCACCACACTAATGATCTGAATGTACGCCTCATGATTCACTAATTGAAACTACAATATACACATAAAAAACAGACCAATTACTGGGCCTGTAAAGTCCAAAGTACCAGTTACCCAACCCTGCCCTTCTAATCATAATAAATCAGGAGACATGGTACGATCAAAACAAAAGTCACCACTGATTCAGAGAAAAGACGACGTGAGGTTCTCTCAGAGAAAGTGGCATCAATGTAAGACGAGCTGCACTCCCACTGGAACTGCACTGCGTTTGTAATCTGAAACGCTCGGCTGCCCGTCACTTGGCTTCACTGTAATGAACAAAGCTTGACAGAGACATTTTCATCGCAGCCTGTGATTCACTCACATGAAGACAAAGACCACAGTTTTAAGATTTACTTGATCGGAGTAGTGAAGGACCAATAGATTATAAACATCTGTTTCTTCTTATGGAGGAAACAAAAGGCTAATTCAATTTATTGCAAAACGAAGCTTGAACATAAAAACGTTCAGCTCTGATTTTGATCAGCTGCAGCATGTGGTGACAGATAACATAAATTAAGAATAAAAAACTCTTCGCCTTGCTCGGAAAAGTGATTTAACTTGTTTGGACATGTATAATGGCTGTGATGATTGCATAGTGACAAACTGGGCTATTATAAGGATAATTCTCCGGTCTGTCAACTCGAGATGTTGTATCACATTGGACACTGCATTGCTAAGTGTTACACAGGCAGTGGTGGGGCCTCAGGACTCTTCAGAGCAAAAGAGAGGGACAGGAGTCAAGAAATATTTGTCCGATTCTAGCAATTAGAGCATCCATCTCCTCTTAAAACCTCACAGCCTTGTGATGCATGGTGTCTGCAATTTCTGCACTGCTAAAATAGATTCAGATTGTACACTTGTATATGTTAGAGTTCCTTTTGTAAAGTTTGTGCTTAGCCAACCCAGTCATATATATTCCCTCTGTACCATCTCTCCCACTCTCCCTGGCTAGCACAGTATATGAGTGGGTGAGAGGAACAAAATTTGCCTGCCAGGCTGCTAAGACTGCTGCTTCCTGTCTAGACACACCCAAGGTGTCACAGCTGAAACATTTGACAGTAAGGGTTGCAATTAAGAGATGCGCTCTGACAGATGTATTACTGGCAGTCACACAGAGCTGCCAATTTTCTGAGGAATTGGCAGATGGAGGAAGGTACAGACAAACAAGATATGAGTGGTTTGGTCTGGAGGGACAACTTTTCCAAACTTTTATTAATTAAACATAGATCAGATCTTGGCATAGACTCTAAAACCTCTATAATCCATCAGTTTGGTCAATGCTTTATGGTTGGAGTCCTGATGGTGGTGGGGCAGAGAATTGCATCAGCATCAAGAGATATGGGTGGATACAGACACTATGGGTGTTTGGTTTAAATAAAGGAGGCACAGATTAGACATTTAAACCTCCATGTGTAATGTAATTGGAAACTTCAGATTAATTTAGTGTGTTTTCAGACCTGCGTTTTTTAGTCTGGTTAAATTTCGATTTGTTTTGCCCCTTGGTACGATTCATTTGGGCAGATCCGAACACAGTAATTGTACTTGGCTGTGGACCACAACAACTGTACCAAGACCCTTTAAGGGAGTTGCCTCGGTATGGTTCCAAACCAACACTGGAGCAGTTTGTTTGTGGTGAGAATGTGATCCAACTACAAGGTGTACTATGCAAGTTTGAGCTAAACGACTCTAGTAGCCAGGGGCACTTTGCATACTGTTGCTACAACTGTTGCAAGCAGCTAGCGGGAGAGTGAATCGAGATCTGACCTGGTCTAACAGCGAAGTTGCATTTGGCCGGAGGAGCTTCTTCAGGACCGTCTTCCTGTGTTAAGTTCTTGCTCTAGACACATCTAACCACTGAGTGGAGTGAACATTCTCACCTGGCTTTTAGTGATGCATGAACTATAGGTTCAAAACACCCTAACACCCTGCGCAAGCTTCTTGATGTTCTCTACGCCCAGACTAAAAATGCAGTGACTTCCTGTTGGAAATGGCACATAGATGAGTTGGCCAGATAACCTCGGCATGTAAGTGATGCTCCACTCTCATTAGGCTGCAGCTGACAGATCTATATATTGTGTAAAAAATTAATTGCCTCTTTATCTCCCGGATGACTGACTGATGGGAGCCATGAGGACCTCCAGCTGCATGAGAAAAGTTAATAACACAGTGTGATGAAAAGTCTGTTTTTGGAGCTTTGCTGTTAATCACAAAAGAGCAAAAACAGTAAACAATTTTGATAAAGAGAAAAAATGGTATTAGAATCCAAGTACAGCAGACAGCTTCACAAGGTAACTTCCTTTCAGTGTTACAAAAGAACAGTGAAAATGTTCAAGCATTGGTACAGCTAACAACCCTAATTATTTCACCCAGCACAAGAAGTAAGCACTCGGAATAAGTACTTGTACTAAAGGGATTTCTTTATCCCTAAGAGACACAGAGGTTAGGGCACTGGGGAAGTTTTTCATCAGACCTTTTCACTATTACTGCTCTTGCCTGCTTGGTAATTACAGTGAAGATTTACTGAATTACTGTTCTTCTTGCCAGGCATATGTGTCTCTGAGGAGGAAAGAAATGATGACATCTGCATTACATCCGCAGTATCAATTACACTCTGGACCTGTCTCGACACAGGTATTATACAATTATATTTCAGTCACTTATCCGGAGCAACACTGGACAAAACACAGGACTGTTCTTAGACACTTAAACATGTGTTTGTAGTGGCAGTTAAGGCTATGACCTTTCTGTAGCAGGGAAGTCTGACATTTAGATCTGGCAACATGACAGTAGAGCTGTTGTACAGTAAACTTGACTCACAAGACACACGGTGATATCGTACATGTTAAATTTCCACCAGAGATATAAGGCTATAGACAGTACAGACAGACTGTCAGTAAATTGTTTTGGTTCAGGAGCAGAAGTCCTCAGTAATGTAGTGATAGTATATTTTCTTCAACACCACACATTCCTAAGTAAAACAGATATATCCAAAACAGGACAGTTAAAAAATCCTATTGAATGCATGAAGTATATCTTAAACTATAACAAGCTTACTGGAAACACAAACACCTCTTCTGTTTTGCCCTGAAAAATTACATTAGGCAAGAATAACAGACAACCATTTTATATTTTGTGAAGGGAAAAGTTGTAGGGTTGTGAAGTGGGAGGAGCTACTTCGGGCGCCCTTTGTTCTGGAAGTAAGAATCCAATTAATTTTTCCCATAGACAAATTTATGTACGTGACTCACAGCTGGAGCGCTCCTATGGCTTGGATCAGCATGAAACTCTCTTGGTTAAATCATCAGTATAAAAGATGAACAGCTGCATAATAAAATATCTGGTCCTTTGATAAAAAGTCAAAGTTACAAGCAGTATGACCCCAGGCTATATTTCGGCAAAGAACATCCAATCACTGAGCTTAAATTTCTGTCACAGGTGTTGCTCACAGCAGGCAGAAGCTAAAAATTATGATGTTGAGAAAACCTAAAACACAATCTGCAGCTTAAATCAATTACTTTTTAAATTTTGGTTTAGTTGTGGATTAATTCATCGACTATGGCTTAACTGCAACGACAAAGCATTTCGACTGGCCTCTTCTCCATTGCAGTGGTGGCCAAGGCTCATGGGTAGTGTAGTATGTTGAGCCGTCCATCATGCCAAAATAACGAAAATGACAAAACACGATTTCTTAGAAACTACTAACAGTAACAAATAATTGAAACTGATGGACATAATTTAAACTTATAGGATCGTAATACAACCCAGGAGATTCCTGTGTTTCTGATTAAGTAACGTTGAGTAAATTGTTTAAAAAAAATTAGAAATGGGAATACAGAATGAGAAAAAACTCTTCTTGAACCAGCAGTCCCTCCCACTTCACAACTTTATAAATATAATGTAACAGACACTTAAGCTGCTCCAAATTTCATTTTTGGCAGATGTGAGTGTAGCATGTAAAAAAAGTAAACTCACTTGTACTGTGCCTGGAAATGTTCCTGGACAAAGCTGTGCTGGACTCTGGGCTGCTGGGATTGGGACGGGTCAGGAGATAGCACCTCCTCAGCTCCACCGGGGCCCTGCAGCACATAGGAGGCCATCCATAAACACAACGCTCACACTGGCAGATTCTTCAGAGATCCATCATACATTACTCAGGTTGTCAAGAGCTATCACTGTGAGTGGGAACTCATATAGTAGTAGTACCACAATCATTTTGGTAATCTTACAGAAGCTCCTGTGGAATGCAGCTATAGCAGATTCTTGCTTTTCCTTGACAATAAAGCGATATTCAAAAGCAGTGGAATGTGCTGACCTAAACATAACCCCCTGGGAAGCCCCCGTCTTTATTCTTTCATCTACTCACCTACAACAGAGGGAAAGCTGGCCTTGGATGAGGATAAAAGAATTAAGGAAAAAAAGATAAAAAACTAAGACTGATCACTGAAAGACTAGCAAGGTCACAAAACAAATGTGTGGGCTGGCACACACTGGGAGTCTGTCTCACAAACACCGCTGTGTGTTAATGACAGAACTGAACCGAAAGACCTTCTGCATCAGTTATTATATTGTCTTTTACCGTCTTAATGCCAGGTAACTGTCTTGCTTTGTGTAGTCTTTTATATTATAACACATTTTAATTGTGCCAAAAACAGCATTACAGTAAAATGAATATTTTTTCTTCATCTGTAATCTAACATTAGAATATATTCATTATACTTGGTAATAATGGTGCACTAATTTTGTGAGCCATCTAACTTACGTTTATCTTGTCCTCTGACTTGAGAAGAGATAAAGTATGTAGGATAACTCACACTCACTCCTGTCTGTGTGCACACGGCGCAAGAGCAAGAGGAGAGGGAGAGATGCTGTGCTGCTGCCAGAAGAGCCGCTGACTGAGATTACTCTGAGCAGCATGCATGGGAATACATTACAATATATTTGTGTATATTTCTTGCTTTCCACTTGATGGTCTGAATAAATCGGTGCTGCATGTTGCTGCTGTTGCTCTGTGCTGCTCTGTCTTGTCTGTCCGTGTGCTGTCAGTGTCCTCTTTTCGTGCCGCAATGTTATCAGTTATGACTTTGATTTTCACTGAGTGAGACAATGGATGTGTGACATGAGAGTGTGTGAAAAGTGTCAACTGCATGAGTCTCATGGTCAATGCGTGAGACTTGGCAGCCCTGGATAAGGCAAACTTATTTACACATCCAGTAGGTACGGAGCATCATTATCATTCATTTGGAGTCGTGTTTCTGTCTACCTGATGAATGTAAATCCAATATTCACTCTCTTTTAGCTCTGTTTTTGGAGAAATTTCGGCCTCTTAAGCTGCTAAATGCCCCACTATGTTCACCAGCTAGTTGCTAGTGTGACTGTATCTGTTTGCTGTTTGGTGTTGAGCAGGTAGTGTACTGCTGCAGTCAAAAAGGACACTCTGGGACCGGTGAGAGTGAACCAAAACACTAACGTTGCAGTTGGACAGCTAAACAATGAGCCGAAACTCGCTATAAGGCTCAATAAAGAGTCAGCTGTCAGAGTTGCTAGTGTGACTGTATCTGTTTGCTGTTTGGTGTTGAGCAGGTAGTGTACTGCTGCAGTCAAAAAGGACACTCTGGGACCGGTGAGAGTGAACCAAAACACTAACGTTGCAGTTGGACAGCTAAACAATGAGCCGAAACTCGCTATAAGGCTCAATAAAGAGTCAGCTGTCAGAGTTGCTTCGCTCCCGTGCAGTTCTCTACAGTGTTTTGGTAGATGATTGTAGTAAAAACACTGATTAACTGGTTGTAAAAGTCGAAGCAAAGCTATTTTGCTGAATCGCAGAGTAGCCAAATCTCTCAGTAGACTGAATAGACAGTAATGACCAAACTGAATGGATGTTTTAAGTAATATTATACAAGTAGTGAATGTCGCTAATGTATTTAAATTTATCACTGAGTTTGCTGTAGCTCAAGGCAGTGATGTCTATTATCACAGATCACTAAAACAACACGTGTACATATGTTCAAGTGTTATGGTTTTATTTTAGTTGTTTTTGGCCTTTTGTCATTGTCCTTTGCTCTCTTCGCTATCCATTTTTACTGACAGCTCCTAGTGGCAAACAGCTAACAATGGAGATGAACATGCTCATGACATCACCATCTAGCTTGTTTAAAAATACCTGCCCCTATTGGCAAAAAAAGCGAAATACTATTTAGTTTTCCTGCAAATCTAGATGAATCTCAGGTTTGATTGCAGAGCTCTATCTTATCCAAGGTAAAAACCATACAAACCACATTCATATTATTCTGTGCTTCATCTCCACTTTAAGTCATCATATCATCTCAGCTGTGCTTTTACACCGGGCCGGAACTGCACTCTCTCTGAGCTTTCTCTGTTGACACACGCTCTCTCTCTGTTTACTATTCCTCCCATTTCTAGCACGGCTCCTGGTCCCATACTGGCCGCCACTGTTCCCAGGCTGGCAGCTCGACCATGACCTCCGCTCACAAATGGAGCTGAAAGGAGGTTTAGAATTTCTAAAAGGGAGACGAAGGTGGAGGGTGTCTGAGAAATCAGGGTGAGACAGACAGACAGAGAGGCAGGAGAGTCCTTTACAGTTCACCACCATTTCAGATCCTGAGTCTATTCTTCTAAGAGCATTTGAGCTTTGCAAAAACCAAACGCAAGACTGAAACCTGACCTTCCTGCTGCACTGTGTTCCAACAGGCATGTACAATGGCAAACCTCTGCCTCCTCTCTCACTCTTCCTTCTTTGCTTTGAGTTTTTTCCTCTTGTTATATTCTGCCACGAAACATGAAGACTGCCAAAAGGGGAGACTCGACACAGCTGATCTTCTTGTTGAGGTAAAACATGTAATTAGATGATGTGAGAGAGATTCAGAGTGCAACCCTTCAGATTTTTTCATTTTTAATCAAATACACTGACATCAGCCCTGTATTTCACTGCCTTTTTTTCCCTCCACATAATGGATTCCAGAGCTATCGTTATGTAGAGATAACAAAGCAACATTCAGGCCACCGAGTGCAGACACAGTTGGTCTTATCACTTCTCAGAAATGCATGCCCAGCTCTGCCTTGTCAATAGACTGCAAGGCGTCAGCTGCGTGTTAAAAGTAGCTGTGGACGATGCGGACATTTAAGCACAGTGAGAACGTGGGACAAGTTATATGGCCGCTGACATGTGGTTCTGATAAGACCTCAGTCTCTAAAAGATCATGGCCAGATACTGCAGACCGCTGCTGGTCTAATAAATTGTTTTACAGGTTGTTGGGCGACCCCTACAGAGCAGGGGTCCATCTCAAGAAGTGCCATGTGCCGGTCTGAAATTGAGATGCTATCTTTGAAATTGGTCGTCATAAAAATATGCCAACTTCAAACTGATAAAAAAAATTACACAGGCAGGCAACAGAGGGAAAAAAAATCAGAGAAGCTATTTTTAGGGTAAGATCTGACCAGTGGTCGGCTATTACCACATGGGAGAAAAAAATGGGAAAAGCACAGCGTGTGAAATTTCATTTTTTACACTTAGACTCCATTATTCTTCTGTACATACAGTACTTACTATATACAGTGCACACACACTGAAAGCCTGTCCATGTAGTATGTACAAATGTATCCAAACTTACTGACCTCTCTCCTTCCTAATAATCATCACGAGCATTATCATCAATCAAAGCAATTACCTCTGAAAATAAGTGAAGAAACTAAGAAAGTAAACAAACCTTTTGCTGCAGTACAGTATGAATCAGATCAACAAATGATCTTGTTCCCCAAAATATGAGTGCATACATTTCCTACACTACTGATGCAGCTGACCCATGCACCTCATGCTAATATATTTTGTTCTGCTTTAATTCTACTCAGTAATTACTCAGTAATTGTACTTTATTTTCTATTACACCAATATTACTTAGTTATTAAAATAATAAATGTTATTACTATGAAATTACCTGCCTGTAAATTAAAAGGTTACCTTTCAAATGAAACAACCATTGGCACTCTAAATGTGAATATAAAATAAATGAGCAGCAAATTTTCAAAAGCAAAAACATATTAATCAAATATCAGAGTAATGTCAGTCATTTAACTTGGCTTGTCTCCCCTCAAAGTAGTGGCTTGTCTGGGATAAAAACATGCTGATGAGAGTAAATTAGCCTTAGTCTAATTTAGTCTTGTTGGTAATTTGGTCCGGACCAGTTTGGTATGTTGTTACATCCTGTGGCAGACACAGTGGCTACTGATTTGATTTGTTCTTTTTGGCTATTTTGTAGCTTTTTTGTGGCTATTAACCAACCACATTGAGATGGAAAAATTTTGGGTTCCTCTGTTTGTGCCAGTTTCTTCCCTTCAGGGAAGATGAGGAGAGAGTACATTCTGGTCCCCCTTAGTTCTTTTGGTGTATTATGGGGTCAGTTCAGGCAGGAGTATCATTTAGCAGCAAGTTCTGCTAGGGGACTTGTGGTGATCTAACAGCAGTGAATGTGCATACAGCTTTGAAAAGGTCACTAACTTATTGTTTGCTTTCTTCAACCCAAAGTTTTTGCATGCATAAGTACTCCACTTAAGTACCCCACTTGTCACAAACTGGCTCAAAGTGTGTGTATGAGTTATAGGCTGAAAAATGACAAATCACACACCAAAACAGTCCAACAGTCCAACATTTTATTCTGAAAGTCAGATTTATGCACTATACTGTATAGTTCCCTCAGAATTTCACACAATGGAACGAAAAGCATGGCATGTACACTCATTTCTGCTAACAATCCCATGATGCAAAGCGCTGTTTTATGCTGCATCCATGCAGTGTAGACTGAGGACAGGAAATCCTCACAGAGGACAGGTTAAACACTGCAGGCAGAGAGGGAAAGTCAATACTTCGTAAAACTGGTTTTAACAACATTTAAATGTCACAAACACTGGCAAGTTGTAACTTGTGAAGTGAAGTTGAGCAGAGAAAATACCATTAAAAAATTTAAAAATGGATCTGCACTACTCTGCAACCAATGCATCTGAAAAGATAACATGGAGAAATATAAACACAAAAATGTGCAACTGCTAATATCCGAGATATGTAAAGCCAGAGAATTGTCTACCTCTGCTTAATCCATAAGCCTCTATACCAGGAGAGAGTGTGTGCCAGTGCCCAAGGAGCAAGGAGAAAATTAAAACTCAAATCCCTCACCCTGGCACCTAGTGTGCTGTAATTGATTTCTGGGATTTAGATAAATGACAAAGATACAGCATGCAACCAAGTGGTGGTCTGGAGCCTGGCTGCTGGCTCAGCACTGTCAGCAGGAGGCCAGAGTTCACTGACGGTGAGTTTTTCAAGCTGACTGAAAGAGGACGACAGAGGGCCAGAGTGACGGAGAGAGCGAGACATGATAAGCACATTGTTGTGCAGCTGGCTGCTGAAAATCTGACAGCTGCCAGAAAGTGGTAATTTCATGCAAACAATAGAGAATACCGGGTTCATGTGAGTGTATCTTAATGGGAATACCATTGTGAAATATTTTTTGATAAAACATAACACGTTAGTGGTTGTGTTTAAGATCACATTTCCCTTGTTGTGCTATTTCAGAATCGCATATATGTTCACAGAGAGTCAATTTGAAAAGATTGTCTGGATCTGAATCAGTTGTCTGTCTTGGAACTTCAATATATATATATAGCTTCATCATCGTCTGTTTTCATATTTACTGTGCCAGTTAAAAAGTAAAAGATTGCTCTTTCTCAAAACATTACAATTATTTTTTCCCAATAAAATCTAAATTACTATGATCATTAGTACAATATTGAATAAATCAGAGCAGTGAAAACAAATGCTCATGCTTTAATCTACCAAGAAATCACGCCTTGAGGCCTCTTTTTTTCGCTTTTCCACAATGAGATCAATGTTATTAAAAAGACATTTGGCAGCCTTGGAAACAGCGCTGCATTTACTCATTATCCATTTCAGCAGTGAGATGATGCAGACGCAGATGAGCAGCTCACTCCAAAGAATTTGTTAAATCCATGACTGTTGAATCTTGGTCATCTGTGCTTCAGCGTGAAAGCCTGAAATCGCACAGATTAACGGTGCACTCTGTCCCATCGCGGAGGTTTTCAATAATTCACCCCCCCAAAAAAATAAAATGTTGCTGGGAGTGATTCATCTCTGCCAGTTGATCCACTGTAAAGGAACTCAGGACTCAATCCAGGAAATATACCCCCCCCCTCCCCCCTCCCCCATCCTCATAGACCACCTGCCTCATCCTGATGGGTTTTCAAGGATAGGGGGAGGTAGATTGTAAAGGGGGGGGGGGGGTGAGTGTTCCCAGTAATGGTCCTGATGTGAATAATTTAAACAAGCTGTGGAAACACACAGGGATGGACATGTGCTGCTGGTGAAGAAAGCACTATAGTGGAGTGATTGAGAACAAGACTCAACAGCACCTAAAACCCCATGCTGATCGTAACAGAGAGAGAGAAACTGAAAGATATGGGGCAGGCGTATACGTTTGTGTGTGTGTGTGTGTGTGTGTGTGTGTGTGTGTGTGTGCGTGTGTGTGTGTGTGGGTACAGACAGACAGAGAGTGAAAGAAAGGAGAGTGTTATTGAGTAACTGAATGTTTAAGAAAGTTGAAGTAGTACACAATCTGACATACAGAGTGAACATAAATAATGGACAATCTCCCTCAACATTGCCTCCTGTCGCGTGCGTACCTCTCTATAAATAGTCCCAATAATACTAGTGCTGGAAGCTTTTTTCCCTGACCCTTCCGCCCATTATTCCCAGTGGGTGATCACTCTGCATGGGGCACATTTGAATGGATATACTAAGAGCCCAGACCTCAGGGTTGTAACTGAATGACTGCTGCATATGATTCGGTTTGCTCAAGTCTTGTCTGACAGGACAAGAGGAGGGGCAGACTGACCCAGAGGCCATTTACAACTGTTATCTATACAGTCGCTGTTAGAATATATATGTGTCAAATGTGCATCTGTAATGCTGTTAGATCTTCAATTTGCCTTATATATCCACTACAGAAAAAAGTATTACTGTTGTATTACAGTGGGATTTGCGAGCATCCAATATAATGAAATGTCTCAAAATACCAAAGTCCTTACTGGCTCCTGCTTTGTGCTCTGACTGTCCTGTGCCAAGGTAAAAACCACATCGTGAATTTCTCCCAAAGTGTTCAATACTGTGTCACAAAGTCTGGTTTGTTTACAGTTAAAAATTGAGTTTTCAACATTTTTGGAATCACTTTAAAATGACCCATGAAATGTTTCTAAGGTGCTATGGCTGCCACAAAACTCTAACCAGACTGAGAGTCTACAGCCTGATAACAGAGGCTGCACTCGCTAAATGCTATTTTCAGCATGCTAACATGCTCACAATGACAATACTGACATGCTGATGATTAGCATGTATAATGATTACTACGTTCATCATCATAGTTTAGCATGTTACCGTGATAACAGTTGCTAATTAGCACTAAACACAAAGCACAGCTGAGTTTTGCAAGTATTTATTCATTAACAAACTGACATTTTGACCTGATGATGGCGTTAGATGAAATGTCAGGAGATCATAAAAGTTATCAAAATTCATCCTAAGGAGAACATGAATGTCTGTACAAAATTTCATGGCAATCTATTCAACAGTTATTCAAATATTTCAGTCTAGACCAAAGTGGGGAACTGACCGACAGACTGACATTACCTTCTCTAGAGCGACACCACAAGCTAAAAATGAATGTGAAATTACATTCATTTGACAGCAATTTTGTCCACAGCAACTCACTTTTTTTCCTCCAACATACAATACTCATCAGGAGCAATTTGGGGTTTGCTTTGGGGTTTGTCATGCTCAAAGACACTTGTACATGTGGTAAGGAGGAGTTGGACCACCAACACTGCGATTAAAGGACAAGCTGCTCTGCTACAGTTTTGAAACAATCCTTACTGATTCATTCTAGTAATTTCTTCTTGTGTTTTTATTATAAATGTTAATGTATAGCCTACATGTTGAATGCAACACAATAGAGAGTCTGAAACCAGACTTCATTCAACTGTAAAAATGTAACATTTCCAAAAAAGGGAACTACTTCTTCAAAAAGTCAAGGTTGATCAATTCCATCTGTACAACACAAGCAATAAAAATGTTCAGTAACACTTCAAGATCATGAAATTGCAGTGTCAGTCAAAAATTGAAATGAAGTATATGGACTGCTGGCATTTGCTAGAAGCATTTCAGGTTTTGACTGATCTATACTAGTAGAAGCGGTATCTTCTTTATCATGTAAGGTCCATCATAAAGGATTCATTGTTCATTGAATCCCACAGTCTGAAGGTGAGATATACAAGGAGAAAGACACTGTGCCCCTGCTAGCCTGAGAGCAGAACACCGGCCTCAAAATGAATTTCATCATCACCAGATGGAAATGAAAGGGCTTTCAACAAGAGAAATGAAAGAGACTGTGGAAGAAAAAATGTGATGGGTCAGACAGACATGGTGACAGGAATAAAGACAAGAGGAAGCCAAGATGAGAAGCTAGTCAGGAAGGAGGCTCTATTCTTGTCGCCTAAAAAGTCTTGATGCATTGTCAACACACTTCGTGAGTGACAGTGTGGTGCAGTATAACACACATTGAGAAAGTATGTGGCAACAGCAAGTTGCAAATCTTTTTTTGTTCTTGGTGTGATATGGATGAATCATATTCGTGAACGGGACATAAGCTGAGTGTTGTGAGTGATCCTGAAGATAGGAAAACATGATGAGTGAGCATCATCATCATGAGTGTTTAAGCATTGACGAAAACCCTTTACTGACCGCCCGAACTGACCTAAGAGTGAGTCATTAATATATGACACCAGTGGACTGAGGCTGGTATGACTTTAAATAATGAAAGTGGTGACTTCATACATGAGAACAATATAATAAAAAAGGCTTCTTTCTACTGTCTGTCTGGTTTTACATGCCATGCTGGGTTTCGATTGTTTTGTTACTATAAACCAAAAAATGGACTGGAGGCTCAAAATTGCTCACAGTGAATGTGAGTTTGAGTCTGCCTTAAGATATTCTGTCTGTAGTGGACTGCCAACGTGTTCAGGATTGTCCTTTATCCACTAAATGCTGGGATAGGCTCCAGCTGTATGAGTTTATCACAGACAAGTACTGGTGATGAGTGAGATGCACTGATTTTGGGAAATATGCTTATTCATTTTCTTGCAGATAGTTAGATAAACAGATCGATAATGTCTTTACCTAGTAGCCAGTTAGCTTAGCTTAGCATAAAGACTGGAAAAAGGAAGAAAAACCTTGCCTGGCTATGTCTCAACATAACAAAATCCTTCCACTAGCCCCTATAAAGCTAACTACTTAACATGTTACATCTCGTTTGTGTAAACCAGACAAAAATTGAAGTGTAAAAACCACACATTGCTGTTTTAGGGTTAGGACTGAAGTCTTGTCATGCCTCTGATGTTGCCAGGCAACCAGTTTTGACAGCTGTTTCCCCCTCTTTCCAGTCTTAATGCTAAGCTAAAGCAACCAGCTGCTGGCTTTAGCCTTATATTTACTGTACAGACACAAGAGTGGTATCGATCTTCAATTGGCCAAACGTCACTCATCCACATTAAAAATAGTTTACTGTTTCAATCCATTCATTTGCAGCTGTAAGCTAACATGAGTAAAGTTACCATTGAATCTTTTTCACTTCCTGCATGCGCATCACAATAATGCACTTTAATGTAAAGGTAGTGGTGTGGCTTTACTGTGAAACCAGAAGTGATGACAATGACTTACCAAAAGTTCACTAACTACAGTTTTTCTAACAGCAGATTTTGGATGTTTTCTATACTATTTGTCTGAAGGTTGTTTTGAAACTTTCCATGGACAGAATACATTTTATTACATGTTAAACAAAGTAGTAATCAGCACAAACTGTGTGTGTTACATATATTAGACAAGAAAGTTGTTTTTTTTCCTAGCCTACAAAGCATGTTGGTGTATGAATGTTTCCCTAACCCAGCCTCATGTTAGCTCACATACACAGTATCTTAATCAATTACAGGTTTCACATTTTGGGAAAACAGAGCACTTCAATTGTACTGCTACTTGGTATCGGCTGATACCCTCAATTTGGGTTCAAAAGCAGAAAGTAACTTTGTAGGATAATAAATAATGCCAGATAATACCAAATAGTGAAACTTCTTTGTTCCATTTGGATATGAACCTGTGTGTTGCATATCAAGATATAACAAACACTTGGATGCCATGTTTATCTGCCTCTCGATTGTGTCCTTCCTCTTCTTGTTTCTATGGAAATACCCACGGCTCTCAAAGAGAAAGAGGGCATACAACATGAACAGAAAGGAACAGACTTGGGAGAGATTTCATTGGAAACTAGTGTACCAGTGGCATATCGTGCTGGTGAATATGACTTTGTGAAATGTCTCTTAAGAAGATTTATCCCACCTTTAGGAGAGCAGCAGGAGAGGCTGAGGGGGAAATTAATTCTAATGAAGGGAAGTCGGCCTCCTGAGCCGATGAGGGTTATTATTACCCTCCTGCCTCTGCGGCTGCTGGTGATGACTGTGGTGACACAGATGAGGATAGAATGACTTCACACATCAGAGACAAACGGCAGCTTCTGGTATCTGCCAGTTTGTTTTAATGGCCATCACAAGCAGCAATATAAGTTAATAGCCTTTGTTAAGGGTTACACGTATAATATTGTTGGAATAGAAATGTAGCTATAGATATTTGATTAAAGCTCTTTCTCTAAACTGTTCGTGATGCCAGATTGATAATTATTGCTTTTTAAAAAATCCATTCATCTTCACAGGCAGACTTAAATTAAGTCAAGATAACACATTACAACTGGACTTGGCGTGACAGGCATGCCTCCCTGCTTGAATTATTTCTAGCAACAACTGTTTAAATCATTCCATCAAGCCTGGTTTCAGGCAATTGAATTGACACACTCTCTGGAAAGCCTCCACTCAGCAAATCTGAATCACTTAAATTGTTGGGGTTGGTACTGTCTGCCAATCAGACCCAGGGCTGGGAATAATTTGTGCGTGAGGGAATTTCTTTATATTAAATAAAGAATCAGTCTGTTGCTTTAACAATATTTCACATAAAAAAACAAGATGAGGCACTTCATTCTTCTGCAAAGCATGTTTGAAGACAAATCTATTCAAACAATTATTTTTGAAGCTTTGTGATTGTGCTGTTTTAAACTTTTAACTAGTTAATATTAAACTTTTTAAGTAATTAAGACTCATGTAGCTGCTCTGGTAAGTCAAAATCATGCTCAAGCAAACATGACCTTGTTTCCTTTCATTTAAAAGCTCCCCACAATTTAATGACGAGACGAGATGTTTTTCTGGGCTGGACTCCCTGCAGAGCATGAGTGCAGTTTATAGAAATGTTCTTTAACTGTTCTTTAAAACAGTAGTGATGCATTGTGTTGTCTGGAGCAGTCAGACAGTTGCAGCTTAATAGTGTCTGTGCCACAGTGAGCAACCCCAAGCTTTCAAAACCAGCTCCTTTTTTAGGAAGCGAGGGCAGCCTCAAATCCATCCTCCATGACTGACAGAGAGATACTGAACACATTAAATTCATTTTAGACTTATATCCACATGCAGACAACTCTCACCTCAGCATCTGCGGGGCGCTTCAGGCTCTTAGCCAATCAACACTAATCTGGGTCGGAGGTGAGAGAGGACCTCAAACACAGAGTGGTCATATTCGGACCCTTCCCTCCAAGCTGCTTTTCCAGCTGGGTGGCTCTGAGCCACAGGAAGCCATTTCAGCTTGGCAGGGCAGACAGAATCAAAGGCAGAGGGGGGAGGAAAAACGCGTGCATGCACACACACAGAAAGCACACAAGACTCATAGCAGAATCATTCGCATCCAGCCCTGATAGGAGCGTGGAGCAGCACTGACCACACACAGGCGAAGGCGCTGCTTGGCTGTGGGTTTAGAGGTGCATTTATGGGCATGTACTGCGAAAATAAGTGAAAAGACACCAAGTTTGAAGCCTCAGCACAATGTCTAGGTCAGTGTCTGGATGTGTTTCTAATTTAAGTACACAACCGCCCACATCGTACAAATCAGATCTCCAGGCAGAAGAAGGGAAGGAGAGCACAACCAATAAACAAAGGAGAGCCACATTGTGATTGTTGTGCTTTTACTTTGTGGGAGGATGAGGACCTAGCTTATCAACCCCTATCAACATTTTCACATTCAGGCCTGCGTTACTGAGAACATACAGTATAGACCTACTGACCCCGAGAGCTACTCTACTGGCTTATAAGACAGATTGTGTTTCTAATTTTGTCTTTTTGACGTTAAGTCTCAACATACAGCATCTCACTTCTACTGTCATGGAGCTGTAGGTGTGACATTTTCAAGTACATTGTCACTCATGTGAACAACAAAGCCCAGGTAAAAACTTTCACGTGCATTTTCCTTTTGTTCTTATGATAATAAGTGTGATTCAGTTTTTGATCCTCTGGTTTACAGAGCTAGCATGGCAACATGCTCTTAATGACAGTGCCAAGCAAATATAATGTTTACCATGTTCTTAGTTTAGTGTGTTAGCATGCTCACATTTGCTAATTAGCACTAAGCACAAAGTGCAGCTGAGGCTGGTGTGAATGTCGACAAAATTATTGGACAAATTAACATTTTGACCTGATGATGATGCTAAATGAAAAGTTAAGGGATCACAAAAGTTCCAAACTTATTACAATTCATCCTGCGGGGGACATGAATGTCTGTACCAAATTCCAAGGCAATCATCCAATGATTGTGCTCAAAACCACAAATGTCAACCTCATGGTGATGCTAGAGGAAAAGTCAGGGGATCATCAAAGTCATTTGGATTCATCATGTGGGAACAATGAATGTCTGTACAAAATTTTGTGCCAATCCATCCGGTAGATGTTGAGATATTTTTCTAAATTAGTGAAACCTTTGACCTGCTGGTGGTGCTAGAGTGAAAGCCAGAGGATCTCCAAAGTCAGTAGGGTACATCCTCTAGAGAACATGATTTTCTGTAACATAATGTCATGGCAATCCATTTAATAGTTCAAGACATTCCACTAAAAAACTGAAATACCACTCTCCTGGTGGCACCAGATGAAAAGTCAGGGGATCACAAAAGTCATTAATATTCATCCTCTGGGGACTATAAATGTCTGTTCAAAAATTCCAATAGTGGATAGGACCAAAGCAGTTGATCAAACAATCGAGCCACAGATTATTGCCATCTTTTGAACCACGCTGTTAGTGTGGTTTAAAACAGTGCCCTTACTTGACCAGACACATCTGTAAATGAGAAACAGCCACATTCTTCAGTTTCTACAGAAATTTTTGTCATGTTGAATCAAAGAAGTAATTCCTCTCTCTCTTTCCATCTCTCTGACTGTCACTACTGCTTACTGTTCCCTCTCCCTTTGCCACACTATTGCAGAGGACTCAGTCTTACCTCTCTCTCTGAACTAAGGCTGCACAACAAGTGTCTCTTTCTTCCTCTGACTTACAAAGAGCCACATTCATGGAGTTGAGAGAGAGAGAGAGCTTCACACTTGCACTGTGTTTCCTAAGTGATAAACGATCAACAAACCAAGAGAGAGAATGAACGCCACATGAGTCAAAGCCATAGGGAGTCAACACTAAATGTTAGAATGTGTGTAGTGTATGTCTGCTTGTGTATGTGTAGGACTGTGAACTGTCACCCTCCATTACAAACACAAAATACTTCAGCTCCAACAACAAGCTGGTCTGACACTGGATGGTTGCTCTGGCTCTCTTACGGTAACAACACACGCGTAAAAACAGTTAGCATAGGTCCACAGGCTCCTGAATTAGCAGCAGAAGAGGATGGAGACTCCTTGGCTGTGAGTGGGGATGTTCGTTGACTGGTAAACAGAGATGAGGCCTCTCATCAGCCTGGCTGTGACCCTGGATGACTCTGCCAGCAAGCCAGCACTACCAAAGCTACAACAGAGTGGTGGTGGAGGAGATTAGCACTGAGGTGAAACAACTTACAAACAAACCGTCATAGACGAAAACTAATCCTGAATAGCTTTATAAGGTGTACAACATTTAGTTACCTGACTGCATGTTGATGTAGTAGATATGTGAGTGTGACTTAGAGACTTTTCATTCAGCTGCCCTTCTCCTGGCCTCAGTGAGGCCCTCTCTGCCCTTCACAAAGCTCCTTTGTGGAGCAGCGATAGTGGACTGCATACCACGGCTTTACTGTACATTCTTACAGAGGTACAGTATGTTAGAGCTATGCAGGGATGAAGCAGGGAATAAGGCAAGGAGCACACTATGATTCATGGGGAGACAGCATTACTGGAATAATTTCTCTCCCATTCCTGATGCTGAGCAGAGGCCTATATGACTGCATGTTTCCTTACTGATAAAACCGAAATCCATGACAACCTTGGTGTCTGCAAAGAGCCCACACTGGCTGATGGCAGAAGGCCTGGACAAACATAAGAGACAACTGTCACAAGAGATTTTCTGCTCTGGACAGAGGCCATAGTGCTGCTCTCTCCTTCTCTCTCTCTGACGCTGCAATGGATATTTATTCATATGCAGCATTTTCTATTACAGCACCGTAGTCTTCTGAAATGGTACCTAATTAAACACGTCAGGGGTTTTCACAGGCCCATAAAATGGCGCAAAGATTAACTAGGGTACAGACTAATCACA